>NW_028142116.1:0-187299 GCF_055691185.1 Crinia signifera
CTTTAAACTCTAGGTACACATCCAAAATGTATTACTGAGTTGAAAGAAGTGGATTCTGGTGCATGGTTTTGAAACCGCAGTCAGAAAAAAAAATCACAACCATATCAACATGTTTATAACCCCTGGGGCTGTCGTTTTGGTCAAAAAATGAAAATTCTAAAAGTTCCGTATTTTTTCTGCTTTAAACTCTAGGTACACATCCAAAATGTATTACTGAGTTGAAAGAAGGGGATTCTGGTGCATGGTTTTGAAACCGCAGTCAGAAAAAAAATCACAACCATATCAACATTTTTATAAACCCCGGGGCTGTCGTTTTGGTCAAAAAATGAAAATTCTAAAAGTTCCGTTTTTTCTGCTTTAAACTCTAGGTACACATCCAAAATGTATTACTGAGTTGAAAGATTGGGATTCTGGTGCATGGTTTTGAAACCGCAGTCAGAAAAAAAATCACAACCATATCAACATGTTAATAAGCCCCGGGGCTGTCCTTTTGGTCAAAAAATGAAAATTCTAAAAGTTCATGTTTTTCTGCTTTAAACTCTAGGTACACATCCAAAATGTATTACTGAGTTGAAAGAAGTGGATTCTGGTGCATGGTTTTGAAACCGCAGTCAGAAAAAAAAATCACTTCTATATCAACATGTTTATAACCCCCGGGGCTGTCGTTTTGGTCAAAAAATCAAAATTCTAAAAGTTCATGTTTTTCTGCTTTAAACTCTAGGTACACATCCAAAATGTATTACTGAGTTGAAAGAAGTGGATTCTGGTGCATGGTTTTGAAACCGCAGTCAGAAAAAAAATCACAACCATATCAACATGTTTATAACCCCCGGGGCTGTCGTTTTGGTCAAAAAATGAAAATTCTAAAAGTTCCGTTTTTTCTGCTTTAAACTCTAGGTACACATCCAAAATGTATTACTGAGTTGAAAGAAGTGGATTCTGGTGCATGGTTTTGAAATCGCAGTCAGAAAAAAAATCACATCCATATCAACATTTTTATAAACCCCGGGGCTGTCGTTTTGGTCAAAAAATGAAAATTCTAAAAGTTCCGTTTTTTCTGCTTTAAACTCTAGGTACACATCCAAAATGTATTACTGAGTTGAAATAAGTGGATTCTGGTGCATGGTTTTGAAACCGCAGTCAGAAAAAAAATCACAACCATATCAACATGTTAATAACCCCCGGGGCTGTCGTTTTGGTCAAAAAATAAAAATTCTAGAAGTTCCGTTTTTTCTGCTTTAAACTCTAGGTACACATCCAAAATGTATTACTGAGTTGAAAGAAGTGGATTCTGGTGCATGGTTTTGAAACCGCAGTCAGAAAAAAAATCAAATCCATATCAACATGTTTATAACCCCCGGGGCTGTCGTTTTGGTCAAAAAATGAAAATTCTAAAAGTTCCGTTTTTTCTGCTTTAAACTCTAGGTACACATCCAAAATGTATTACTGAGTTGAAAGAAGGGGATTCTGGTGCATGGTTTTGAAACCGCAGTCAGAAAAAAAATCACTACCATATCAACATGTTTATAACCCCCGGGGCTGTCGTGTTGGTCAAAAAATTAAAATTCTAAAAGTTCCGTTTTTTCTGCTTTAAACTCTAGGTACACATCCAAAATGTATTACTTAGTTGAAAGAAGTGGATTCTGGTGCATGGTTTTGAAACCGCAGTCAGAAAAAAAATCACAACCATATCAACATGTTTATAACCCCCGGGGCTGTCGTTTTGGTCAAAAAATGAAAATTCTAAAAGTTCTGTTTTTTCTGCTTTAAACTCTAGGTACACAACCAAAAGGTATTACTGAGTTGAAAGAAGTGGATTCTGATGCATGGTTTTGAAACCGCAGTCAGAAAAAAAATCACAACCATATCAACATGTTTATAACCCCCGGGGCTGTCGTGTTGGTCAAAAAATTAAAATTCTAAAAGTTCCGTTTTTTCTGCTTTAAACTCTAGGTACACATCCAAAATGTATTACTGAGTTGAAAGAAGTGGATTCTGGTGCATGGTTTTGAAACCGCAGTCAGAAAAAAAATCACAACCATATTAACATGTTTATAACCACCGGGGCTGTCGTTTTGGTCAAAAAATGAAAATTCTAAAAGTTCTGTTTTTTATGCTTTAAACTCTAGGTACACATCCAAAATGTATTACTGAGTTGAAAGAAGTGGATTGTGGTGCATGGTTTTGAAACTGCAGTCAGAAAAAAAAATCACATCCATATCAACATGTTTATAACCCCCGGGGCTGTCGTTTTGGTCAAAACATGAAAATTCTAAAAGTTCCGTTTTTTTCTGCTTTAAACTCTAGGTACACAACCAAAAGGTATTACTGAGTTGAAAGAAGTGGATTCTGGTGCATGGTTTTGAAACCGCAGTCAGAAAAAAAATCACAACCATATCAACATGTTAATAACCCCCGGGGCTGTCGTTTTGGTCAAAAAATAAAAATTCTAGAAGTTCCGTTTTTTCTGCTTTAAACTCTAGGTACACATCCAAAATGTATTACTGAGTTGAAAGAAGTGGATTCTGGTGCATGGTTTTGAAACCGCAGTCAGAAAAAAAATCACATTCATATCAACATGTTTATAACCCCCGGGGCTGTCGTTTTGGTCAAAAAATGAAAATTCTAAAAGTTCTGTTTTTTCTGCTTTAAACTCTAGGTACACATCCAAAATGTATTACTGAGTTGAAAGAAGTGGATTCTGGTGCATGGTTTTGAAACCGCAGTCAGAAAAAAAATCACATTCATATCAACATGTTTATAACCCCCGGGGCTGTCGTTTTGGTCAAAAAATGAAAATTCTAAAAGTTCTGTTTTTTCTGCTTTAAACTCTAGGTACACAACCAAAAGGTATTACTGAGTTGAAAGAAGTGGATTCTGATGCATGGTTTTGAAACCGCAGTCAGAAAAAAAATCACAACCATATCAACATGTTTATAACCCCCGGGGCTGTCGTGTTGGTCAAAAAATTAAAATTCTAAAAGTTCCGTTTTTTCTGCTTTAAACTCTAGGTACACATCCAAAATGTATTACTGAGTTGAAAGAAGTGGATTCTGGTGCATGGTTTTGAAACCGCAGTCAGAAAAAAATCACAACCATATCAACATGTTTATAATCCCCGGGGCTGTCGTTTTGGTCAAAAAATGAAAATTCTAAAAGTTCCGTTTTTTCTGCTTTAAACTCTAGGTACACTTCCAAAATGTATTACTGAGTTGAAAGAAGTGGATTCTGGTGCATGGTTTTGAAACCGCAGTCAGAAAAAAAATCACATTCATATCAACATGTTTATAACCCCCGGGGCTGTCGTTTTGGTCAAAAAATGAAAATTCTAAAAGTTCTGTTTTTTCTGCTTTAAACTCTAGGTACACATCCAAAATGTATTACTGAGTTGAAAGAAGTGGATTCTGGTGCATGGTTTTGAAACCGCAGTCAGAAAAAAAATCACATTCATATCAACATGTTTATAACCCCCGGGGCTGTCGTTTTGGTCAAAAAATGAAAATTCTAAAAGTTCTGTTTTTTCTGCTTTAAACTCTAGGTACACATCCAAAATGTATTACTGAGTTGAAAGAAGTGGATTCTGATGCATGGTTTTGAAACCGCAGTCAGAAAAAAAATCACAACCATATCAACATGTTTATAACCCCCGGGGCTGTCGTGTTGGTCAAAAAATTAAAATTCTAAAAGTTCCGTTTTTTCTGCTTTAAACTCTAGGTACACATCCAAAATGTATTACTGAGTTGAAAGAAGTGGATTCTGGTGCATGGTTTTGAAACCGCAGTCAGAAAAAAATCACAACCATATCAACATGTTTATAATCCCCGGGGCTGTCGTTTTGGTCAAAAAATGAAAATTCTAAAAGTTCCGTTTTTTCTGCTTTAAACTCTAGGTACACTTCCAAAATGTATTACTGAGTTGAAAGAAGTGGATTCTGGTGCATGGTTTTGAAACCGCAGTCAGAAAAAAAATCACATTCATATCAACATGTTTATAACCCCCGGGGCTGTCGTTTTGGTCAAAAAATGAAAATTCTAAAAGTTCTGTTTTTTCTGCTTTAAACTCTAGGTACACATCCAAAATGTATTACTGAGTTGAAAGAAGTGGATTCTGGTGCATGGTTTTGAAACCGCAGTCAGAAAAAAAATCACATTCATATCAACATGTTTATAACCCCCGGGGCTGTCGTTTTGGTCAAAAAATGAAAATTCTAAAAGTTCTGTTTTTTTCTGCTTTAAACTCTAGGTACACAACCAAAAGGTATTACTGAGTTGAAAGAAGTGGATTCTGATGCATGGTTTTGAAACCGCAGTCAGAAAAAAAATCACAACCATATCAACATGTTTATAACCCCCGGGGCTGTCGTGTTGGTCAAAAAATTAAAATTCTAAAAGTTCCGTTTTTTCTGCTTTAAACTCTAGGTACACATCCAAAATGTATTACTGAGTTGAAAGAAGTGGATTCTGGTGCATGGTTTTGAAACCGCAGTCAGAAAAAAAATCACAACCATATCAACATGTTTATAACCACCGGGGCTGTCGTTTTGGTCAAAAAATGAAAATTCTAAAAGTTCTGTTTTTTATGCTTTAAACTCTAGGTACACATCCAAAATGTATTACTGAGTTGAAAGAAGTGGATTGTGGTGCATGGTTTTGAAACCGCAGTCAGAAAAAAAAATCACATCCATATCAACATGTTTATAACCCCCGGGGCTGTCGTTTTGGTCAAAAAATGAAAATTCTAAAAGTTCCGTTTTTTCTGCTTTAAACTCTAGGTACACAACCAAAAGGTATTACTGAGTTGAAAGAAGTGGATTCTGGTGCATGGTTTTGAAACCGCAGTCAGAAAAAAATCACAACCATATCAACATGTTTATAATCCCCGGGGCTGTCGTTTTGGTCAAAAAATGAAAATTCTAAAAGTTCCGTTTTTTCTGCTTTAAACTCTAGGTACACATCCAAAATGTATTACTGAGTTGAAAGAAGTGGATTCTGGTGCATGGTTTTGAAACCGCAGTCAGAAAAAAAATCACAACCATATCAACATGTTTATAACCCCCGGGGCTGTCGTTTTGGTCAAAAAATTAAAATTCTAAAAGTTCAGTTTTTTCTGCTTTAAACTCTAGGTACACAACCAAAAGGTATTACTGAGTTGAAAGAAGTGGATTCTGGTGCATGGTTTTGAAACCGCAGTCAGAAAAAAATCACAACCATATCAACATGTTTATAATCCCCGGGGCTGTCGTTTTGGTCAAAAAATGAAAATTCTAAAAGTTCCGTTTTTTCTGCTTTAAACTCTAGGTACACTTCCAAAATGTATTACTGAGTTGAAAGAAGTGGATTCTGGTGCATGGTTTTGAAACCGCAGTCAGAAAAAAAATCACATTCATATCAACATGTTTATAACCCCCGGGGCTGTCGTTTTGGTCAAAAAATGAAAATTCTAAAAGTTCTGTTTTTTCTGCTTTAAACTCTAGGTACACATCCAAAATGTATTACTGAGTTGAAAGAAGTGGATTCTGGTGCATGGTTTTGAAACCGCAGTCAGAAAAAAAATCACAACCATATCAACATGTTTATAACCCCTGGGGCTGTCGTGTTGGTCAAAAAATTAAAATTCTAAAAGTTCCGTTTTTTCTGCTTTAAACTCTATGTACACATCCAAAATGTATTACTGAGTTGAAAGAAGTGGATTCTGGTGCATGGTTTTGAAACCGCAGTCAGAAAAAAAATCACAACCATATCAACATGTTTATAACCCCCGGGGCTGTCGTTTTGGTCAAAAAATGAAAATTCTAAAAGTTCTGTTTTTTCTTCTTTAAACTCTAGGTACACAACCAAAAGGTATTACTGAGTTGAAAGAAGTGGATTCTGATGCATGGTTTTGAAACCGCAGTCAGAAAAAAAATCACAACCATATCAACATGTTTATAACCCCCGGGGCTGTCGTGTTGGTCAAAAAATTAAAATTCTAAAAGTTCCGTTTTTTCTGCTTTAAACTCTAGGTACACATCCAAAATGTATTACTGAGTTGAAAGAAGTGGATTCTGGTGCATGGTTTTGAAACCGCAGTCAGAAAAAAAATCACAACCATATCAACATGTTTATAACCACCGGGGCTGTCGTTTTGGTCAAAAAATGAAAATTCTAAAAGTTCTGTTTTTTATGCTTTAAACTCTAGGTACACATCCAAAATGTATTACTGAGTTGAAAGAAGTGGATTCTGGTGCATGGTTTTGAAACCGCAGTCAGAAAAAAAATCACATTCATATCAACATGTTTATAACCCCCGGGGCTGTCGTTTTGGTCAAAAAATGAAAATTCTAAAAGTTCTGTTTTTTCTGCTTTAAACTCTAGGTACACATCCAAAATGTATTACTGAGTTGAAAGAAGTGGATTCTGGTGCATGGTTTTGAAACCGCAGTCAGAAAAAAATCACATTCATATCAACATGTTTATAACCCCCGGGGCTGTCGTTTTGGTCAAAAAATGAAAATTCTAAAAGTTCTGTTTTTTTCTGCTTTAAACTCTAGGTACACAACCAAAAGGTATTACTGAGTTGAAAGAAGTGGATTCTGATGCATGGTTTTGAAACCGCAGTCAGAAAAAAAATCAAAACCATATCAACATGTTTATAACCCCCGGGGCTGTCGTGTTGGTCAAAAAATTAAAATTCTAAAAGTTCCGTTTTTTCTGCTTTAAACTCTAGGTACACATCCAAAATGTATTACTGAGTTGAAAGAAGTGGATTCTGGTGCATGGTTTTGAAACCGCAGTCAGAAAAAAATCACAACCATATCAACATGTTTATAACCCCCGGGGCTGTCGTTTTGGTCAAAAAATGAAAATTCTAAAAGTTCCGTTTTTTCTGCTTTAAACTCTAGGTACACAACCAAAAGGTATTACTGAGTTGAAAGAAGTGGATTCTGGTGCATGGTTTTGAAACCGCAGTCAGAAAAAAAATCACAACCATATCAACATGTTTATAACCCCCGGGGCTGTCGTTTTGGTCAAAAAATGAAAATTCTAAAAGTTCCGTTTTTTTCTGCTTTAAACTCTAGGTACACATCCAAAATGTATTACTGAGTTGAAAGAAGTGGATTCTGGTGCATGGTTTTGAAACCGCAGTCAGAAAAAAAATCACAACCATATCAACATGTTTATAACCCCCGGGGCTGTCGTTTTGGTCAAAAAATTAAAATTCTAAAAGTTCCGTTTTTTTCTGCTTTAAACTCTAGGTACACATCCAAAATGTATTACTGAGTTGAAAGAAGTGGATTCTGGTGCATGGTTTTGAAACCGCAGTCAGAAAAAAAATCACAACCATATCAACATGTTTATAACCCCCGGGGCTGTCGTTTTGGTCAAAAAATGAAAATTCTAAAAGTTCCGTTTTTTCTGCTTTAAACTCTAGGTACACAACCAAAAGGTATTACTGAGTTGAAAGAAGTGGATTCTGGTGCATGGTTTTGAAACCGCAGTCAGAAAAAAATCACAACCATATCAACATGTTTATAATCCCCGGGGCTGTCGTTTTGGTCAAAAAATGAAAATTCTAAAAGTTCCGTTTTTTCTGCTTTAAACTCTAGGTACACATCCAAAATGTATTACTGAGTTGAAAGAAGTGGATTCTGGTGCATGGTTTTGAAACCGCAGTCAGAAAAAAAATCACAACCATATCAACATGTTTATAACCCCCGGGGCTGTCGTTTTGGTCAAAAAATTAAAATTCTAAAAGTTCAGTTTTTTCTGCTTTAAACTCTAGGTACACAACCAAAAGGTATTACTGAGTTGAAAGAAGTGGATTCTGGTGCATGGTTTTGAAACCGCAGTCAGAAAAAAATCACAACCATATCAACATGTTTATAATCCCCGGGGCTGTCGTTTTGGTCAAAAAATGAAAATTCTAAAAGTTCCGTTTTTTCTGCTTTAAACTCTAGGTACACTTCCAAAATGTATTACTGAGTTGAAAGAAGTGGATTCTGGTGCATGGTTTTGAAACCGCAGTCAGAAAAAAAATCACATTCATATCAACATGTTTATAACCCCCGGGGCTGTCGTTTTGGTCAAAAAATGAAAATTCTAAAAGTTCTGTTTTTTCTGCTTTAAACTCTAGGTACACATCCAAAATGTATTACTGAGTTGAAAGAAGTGGATTCTGGTGCATGGTTTTGAAACCGCAGTCAGAAAAAAAATCACAACCATATCAACATGTTTATAACCCCTGGGGCTGTCGTGTTGGTCAAAAAATTAAAATTCTAAAAGTTCCGTTTTTTCTGCTTTAAACTCTATGTACACATCCAAAATGTATTACTGAGTTGAAAGAAGTGGATTCTGGTGCATGGTTTTGAAACCGCAGTCAGAAAAAAAATCACAACCATATCAACATGTTTATAACCCCCGGGGCTGTCGTTTTGGTCAAAAAATGAAAATTCTAAAAGTTCTGTTTTTTCTTCTTTAAACTCTAGGTACACAACCAAAAGGTATTACTGAGTTGAAAGAAGTGGATTCTGATGCATGGTTTTGAAACCGCAGTCAGAAAAAAAATCACAACCATATCAACATGTTTATAACCCCCGGGGCTGTCGTGTTGGTCAAAAAATTAAAATTCTAAAAGTTCCGTTTTTTCTGCTTTAAACTCTAGGTACACATCCAAAATGTATTACTGAGTTGAAAGAAGTGGATTCTGGTGCATGGTTTTGAAACCGCAGTCAGAAAAAAAATCACAACCATATCAACATGTTTATAACCACCGGGGCTGTCGTTTTGGTCAAAAAATGAAAATTCTAAAAGTTCTGTTTTTTATGCTTTAAACTCTAGGTACACATCCAAAATGTATTACTGAGTTGAAAGAAGTGGATTCTGGTGCATGGTTTTGAAACCGCAGTCAGAAAAAAATCACAACCATATCAACATGTTTATAATCCCCGAGGCTGTCGTTTTGGTCAAAAAATGAAAATTCTAAAAGTTCCTTTTTTTTCTGCTTTAAACTCTAGGTACACATCCAAAATGTATTACTGAGTTGAAAGAAGTGGATTCTGGTGCATGGTTTTGAAACCGCAGTCAGAAAAAAAATCACATTCATATCAACATGTTTATAACCCCCGGGGCTGTCGTTTTGGTCAAAAAATGAAAATTCTAAAAGTTCTGTTTTTTTCTGCTTTAAACTCTAGGTACACAACCAAAAGGTATTACTGAGTTGAAAGAAGTGGATTCTGATGCATGGTTTTGAAACCGCAGTCAGAAAAAAAATCACAACCATATCAACATGTTTATAACCCCCGGGGCTGTCGTGTTGGTCAAAAAATTAAAATTCTAAAAGTTCCGTTTTTTCTGCTTTAAACTCTAGGTACACATCCAAAATGTATTACTGAGTTGAAAGAAGTGGATTCTGGTGCATGGTTTTGAAACCGCAGTCAGAAAAAAAATCACAACCATATCAACATGTTTATAACCACCGGGGCTGTCGTTTTGGTCAAAAAATGAAAATTCTAAAAGTTCTGTTTTTTATGCTTTAAACTCTAGGTACACATCCAAAATGTATTACTGAGTTGAAAGAAGTGGATTGTGGTGCATGGTTTTGAAACCGCAGTCAGAAAAAAAAATCACATCCATATCAACATGTTTATAACCCCCGGGGCTGTCGTTTTGGTCAAAAAATGAAAATTCTAAAAGTTCCGTTTTTTCTGCTTTAAACTCTAGGTACACAACCAAAAGGTATTACTGAGTTGAAAGAAGTGGATTCTGGTGCATGGTTTTGAAACCGCAGTCAGAAAAAAATCACAACCATATCAACATGTTTATAATCCCCGGGGCTGTCGTTTTGGTCAAAAAATGAAAATTCTAAAAGTTCCGTTTTTTCTGCTTTAAACTCTAGGTACACATCCAAAATGTATTACTGAGTTGAAAGAAGTGGATTCTGGTGCATGGTTTTGAAACCGCAGTCAGAAAAAAAATCACAACCATATCAACATGTTTATAACCCCCGGGGCTGTCGTTTTGGTCAAAAAATTAAAATTCTAAAAGTTCAGTTTTTTCTGCTTTAAACTCTAGGTACACAACCAAAAGGTATTACTGAGTTGAAAGAAGTGGATTCTGGTGCATGGTTTTGAAACCGCAGTCAGAAAAAAATCACAACCATATCAACATGTTTATAATCCCCGGGGCTGTCGTTTTGGTCAAAAAATGAAAATTCTAAAAGTTCCGTTTTTTCTGCTTTAAACTCTAGGTACACTTCCAAAATGTATTACTGAGTTGAAAGAAGTGGATTCTGGTGCATGGTTTTGAAACCGCAGTCAGAAAAAAAATCACATTCATATCAACATGTTTATAACCCCCGGGGCTGTCGTTTTGGTCAAAAAATGAAAATTCTAAAAGTTCTGTTTTTTCTGCTTTAAACTCTAGGTACACATCCAAAATGTATTACTGAGTTGAAAGAAGTGGATTCTGGTGCATGGTTTTGAAACCGCAGTCAGAAAAAAAATCACAACCATATCAACATGTTTATAACCCCTGGGGCTGTCGTGTTGGTCAAAAAATTAAAATTCTAAAAGTTCCGTTTTTTCTGCTTTAAACTCTATGTACACATCCAAAATGTATTACTGAGTTGAAAGAAGTGGATTCTGGTGCATGGTTTTGAAACCGCAGTCAGAAAAAAAATCACAACCATATCAACATGTTTATAACCCCCGGGGCTGTCGTTTTGGTCAAAAAATGAAAATTCTAAAAGTTCTGTTTTTTCTTCTTTAAACTCTAGGTACACAACCAAAAGGTATTACTGAGTTGAAAGAAGTGGATTCTGATGCATGGTTTTGAAACCGCAGTCAGAAAAAAAATCACAACCATATCAACATGTTTATAACCCCCGGGGCTGTCGTGTTGGTCAAAAAATTAAAATTCTAAAAGTTCCGTTTTTTCTGCTTTAAACTCTAGGTACACATCCAAAATGTATTACTGAGTTGAAAGAAGTGGATTCTGGTGCATGGTTTTGAAACCGCAGTCAGAAAAAAAATCACAACCATATCAACATGTTTATAACCACCGGGGCTGTCGTTTTGGTCAAAAAATGAAAATTCTAAAAGTTCTGTTTTTTATGCTTTAAACTCTAGGTACACATCCAAAATGTATTACTGAGTTGAAAGAAGTGGATTCTGGTGCATGGTTTTGAAACCGCAGTCAGAAAAAAATCACAACCATATCAACATGTTTATAATCCCCGAGGCTGTCGTTTTGGTCAAAAAATGAAAATTCTAAAAGTTCCTTTTTTTTCTGCTTTAAACTCTAGGTACACATCCAAAATGTATTACTGAGTTGAAAGAAGTGGATTCTGGTGCATGGTTTTGAAACCGCAGTCAGAAAAAAAATCACATTCATATCAACATGTTTATAACCCCCGGGGCTGTCGTTTTGGTCAAAAAATGAAAATTCTAAAAGTTCTGTTTTTTTCTGCTTTAAACTCTAGGTACACAACCAAAAGGTATTACTGAGTTGAAAGAAGTGGATTCTGATGCATGGTTTTGAAACCGCAGTCAGAAAAAAAATCACAACCATATCAACATGTTTATAACCCCCGGGGCTGTCGTGTTGGTCAAAAAATTAAAATTCTAAAAGTTCCGTTTTTTCTGCTTTAAACTCTAGGTACACATCCAAAATGTATTACTGAGTTGAAAGAAGTGGATTCTGGTGCATGGTTTTGAAACCGCAGTCAGAAAAAAAATCACAACCATATCAACATGTTTATAACCACCGGGGCTGTCGTTTTGGTCAAAAAATGAAAATTCTAAAAGTTCTGTTTTTTATGCTTTAAACTCTAGGTACACATCCAAAATGTATTACTGAGTTGAAAGAAGTGGATTGTGGTGCATGGTTTTGAAACCGCAGTCAGAAAAAAAAATCACATCCATATCAACATGTTTATAACCCCCGGGGCTGTCGTTTTGGTCAAAAAATGAAAATTCTAAAAGTTCCGTTTTTTCTGCTTTAAACTCTAGGTACACAACCAAAAGGTATTACTGAGTTGAAAGAAGTGGATTCTGGTGCATGGTTTTGAAACCGCAGTCAGAAAAAAATCACAACCATATCAACATGTTTATAATCCCCGGGGCTGTCGTTTTGGTCAAAAAATGAAAATTCTAAAAGTTCCGTTTTTTCTGCTTTAAACTCTAGGTACACATCCAAAATGTATTACTGAGTTGAAAGAAGTGGATTCTGGTGCATGGTTTTGAAACCGCAGTCAGAAAAAAAATCACAACCATATCAACATGTTTATAACCCCCGGGGCTGTCGTTTTGGTCAAAAAATTAAAATTCTAAAAGTTCAGTTTTTTCTGCTTTAAACTCTAGGTACACAACCAAAAGGTATTACTGAGTTGAAAGAAGTGGATTCTGGTGCATGGTTTTGAAACCGCAGTCAGAAAAAAATCACAACCATATCAACATGTTTATAATCCCCGGGGCTGTCGTTTTGGTCAAAAAATGAAAATTCTAAAAGTTCCGTTTTTTCTGCTTTAAACTCTAGGTACACTTCCAAAATGTATTACTGAGTTGAAAGAAGTGGATTCTGGTGCATGGTTTTGAAACCGCAGTCAGAAAAAAAATCACATTCATATCAACATGTTTATAACCCCCGGGGCTGTCGTTTTGGTCAAAAAATGAAAATTCTAAAAGTTCTGTTTTTTCTGCTTTAAACTCTAGGTACACATCCAAAATGTATTACTGAGTTGAAAGAAGTGGATTCTGGTGCATGGTTTTGAAACCGCAGTCAGAAAAAAAATCACAACCATATCAACATGTTTATAACCCCTGGGGCTGTCGTGTTGGTCAAAAAATTAAAATTCTAAAAGTTCCGTTTTTTCTGCTTTAAACTCTATGTACACATCCAAAATGTATTACTGAGTTGAAAGAAGTGGATTCTGGTGCATGGTTTTGAAACCGCAGTCAGAAAAAAAATCACAACCATATCAACATGTTTATAACCCCCGGGGCTGTCGTTTTGGTCAAAAAATGAAAATTCTAAAAGTTCTGTTTTTTCTTCTTTAAACTCTAGGTACACAACCAAAAGGTATTACTGAGTTGAAAGAAGTGGATTCTGATGCATGGTTTTGAAACCGCAGTCAGAAAAAAAATCACAACCATATCAACATGTTTATAACCCCCGGGGCTGTCGTGTTGGTCAAAAAATTAAAATTCTAAAAGTTCCGTTTTTTCTGCTTTAAACTCTAGGTACACATCCAAAATGTATTACTGAGTTGAAAGAAGTGGATTCTGGTGCATGGTTTTGAAACCGCAGTCAGAAAAAAAATCACAACCATATCAACATGTTTATAACCACCGGGGCTGTCGTTTTGGTCAAAAAATGAAAATTCTAAAAGTTCTGTTTTTTATGCTTTAAACTCTAGGTACACATCCAAAATGTATTACTGAGTTGAAAGAAGTGGATTCTGGTGCATGGTTTTGAAACCGCAGTCAGAAAAAAAATCACATTCATATCAACATGTTTATAACCCCCGGGGCTGTCGTTTTGGTCAAAAAATGAAAATTCTAAAAGTTCTGTTTTTTCTGCTTTAAACTCTAGGTACACATCCAAAATGTATTACTGAGTTGAAAGAAGTGGATTCTGGTGCATGGTTTTGAAACCGCAGTCAGAAAAAAATCACATTCATATCAACATGTTTATAACCCCCGGGGCTGTCGTTTTGGTCAAAAAATGAAAATTCTAAAAGTTCTGTTTTTTTCTGCTTTAAACTCTAGGTACACAACCAAAAGGTATTACTGAGTTGAAAGAAGTGGATTCTGATGCATGGTTTTGAAACCGCAGTCAGAAAAAAAATCAAAACCATATCAACATGTTTATAACCCCCGGGGCTGTCGTGTTGGTCAAAAAATTAAAATTCTAAAAGTTCCGTTTTTTCTGCTTTAAACTCTAGGTACACATCCAAAATGTATTACTGAGTTGAAAGAAGTGGATTCTGGTGCATGGTTTTGAAACCGCAGTCAGAAAAAAAATCACAACCATATCAACATGTTTATAACCCCCGGGGCTGTCGTTTTGGTCAAAAAATGAAAATTCTAAAAGTTCCGTTTTTTCTGCTTTAAACTCTAGGTACACAACCAAAAGGTATTACTGAGTTGAAAGAAGTGGATTCTGGTGCATGGTTTTGAAACCGCAGTCAGAAAAAAATCACAACCATATCAACATGTTTATAATCCCCGGGGCTGTCGTTTTGGTCAAAAAATGAAAATTCTAAAAGTTCCGTTTTTTTCTGCTTTAAACTCTAGGTACACATCCAAAATGTATTACTGAGTTGAAAGAAGTGGATTCTGGTGCATGGTTTTGAAACCGCAGTCAGAAAAAAAATCACAACCATATCAACATGTTTATAACCCCCGGGGCTGTCGTTTTGGTCAAAAAATGAAAATTCTAAAAGTTCCGTTTTTTCTGCTTTAAACTCTAGGTACACATCCAAAATGTATTACTGAGTTGAAAGAAGTGGATTCTGGTGCATGGTTTTGAAATCGCAGTCAGAAAAAAAATCACATCCATATCAACATTTTTATAAACCCCGGGGCTGTCGTTTTGGTCAAAAAATGAAAATTCTAAAAGTTCCGTTTTTTCTGCTTTAAACTCTAGGTACACATCCAAAATGTATTATTGAGTTGAAATAAGTGGATTCTGGTGCATGGTTTTGAAACCGCAGTCAGAAAAAAAATCACAACCATATCAACATGTTAATAACCCCCGGGGCTGTCGTTTTGGTCAAAAAATAAAAATTCTAGAAGTTCCGTTTTTTCTGCTTTAAACTCTAGGTACACATCCAAAATGTATTACTGAGTTGAAAGAAGTGGATTCTGGTGCATGGTTTTGAAACCGCAGTCAGAAAAAAAATCAAATCCATATCAACATGTTTATAACCCCCGGGGCTGTCGTTTTGGTCAAAAAATGAAAATTCTAAAAGTTCCGTTTTTTCTGCTTTAAACTCTAGGTACACATCCAAAATGTATTACTGAGTTGAAAGAAGGGGATTCTGGTGCATGGTTTTGAAACCGCAGTCAGAAAAAAAATCACTACCATATCAACATGTTTATAACCCCCGGGGCTGTCGTGTTGGTCAAAAAATTAAAATTCTAAAAGTTCCGTTTTTTCTGCTTTAAACTCTAGGTACACATCCAAAATGTATTACTGAGTTGAAAGAAGTGGATTGTGGTGCATGGTTTTGAAACTGCAGTCAGAAAAAAAAATCACATCCATATCAACATGTTTATAACCCCCGGGGCTGTCGTTTTGGTCAAAACATGAAAATTCTAAAAGTTCCGTTTTTTTCTGCTTTAAACTCTAGGTACACAACCAAAAGGTATTACTGAGTTGAAAGAAGTGGATTCTGGTGCATGGTTTTGAAACCGCAGTCAGAAAAAAAATCACAACCATATCAACATGTCGTTTTGGTCAAAAAATAAAAATTCTAGAAGTTCCGTTTTTTCTGCTTTAAACTCTAGGTACACATCCAAAATGTATTACTGAGTTGAAAGAAGTGGATTCTGGTGCATGGTTTTGAAACCGCAGTCAGAAAAAAAATCACATTCATATCAACATGTTTATAACCCCCGGGGCTGTCGTTTTGGTCAAAAAATGAAAATTCTAAAAGTTCCGTTTTTTCTGCTTTAAACTCTAGGTACACAACCAAAAGGTATTACTGAGTTGAAAGAAGTGGATTCTGGTGCATGGTTTTGAAACCGCAGTCAGAAAAAAAATCACAACCATATCAACATGTTTATAACCCCCGGGGCTGTCGTGTTGGTCAAAAAATTAAAATTCTAAAAGTTCAGTTTTTTCTGCTTTAAACTCTAGGTACACATCCAAAATGTATTACTGAGTTGAAAGAAGTGGATTCTGGTGCATGGTTTTGAAACCGCAGTCAGAAAAAAAATCACATCCATATCAACATTTTTATAACCCCCGGGGCTGTCGTTTTGGTCAAAAAATGAAAATTCTAAAAGTTTCGTTTTTTCTGCTTTAAACTCTAGGTACACATCCAAAATGTATTACTGAGTTGAAAGAAGTGGATTCTGGTGCATGGTTTTGAAACCGCAGTCAGAAAAAAAATCACAACCATATCAACATGTTAATAACCCCCGGGGCTGTCGTTTTGGTCAAAAAATAAAAATTCTAGAAGTTCCGTTTTTTCTGCTTTAAACTCTAGGTACACATCCAAAATGTATTACTGAGTTGAAAGAAGTGGATTCTGGTGCATGGTTTTGAAACCGCAGTCAGAAAAAAAATTACAACCATATCAACATGTTTAAAACCCCCGGGGCTGTCGTGTTGGTCAAAAAATTAAAATTCTAAAAGTTCAGTTTTTTCTGCTTTAAACTCTAGGTACACATCCAAAATGTATTACTGAGTTGAAAGAAGTGGATTCTGGTGCATGGTTTTGAAAAAGCAGTCAGAAAAAAAATCACATCCATATCAACATTTTTATAACCCCCGGGGCTGTCGTTTTGGTCAAAAAATGAAAATTCTAAAAGTTCCGTTTTTTCTGCTTTAAACTCTAGGTACACATCCAAAATGTATTACTGAGTTGAAAGAAGTGGATTCTGGTGCATGGTTTTGAAACCGCAGTCAGAAAAAAAATCACAACCATATCAACATGTTTATAACCCCCGGGGCTGTCGTTTTGGTCAAAAAATGAAAATTCTAAAAGTTCCGTTTTTTTCTGCTTTAAACTCTAGGTACACATCCAAAATGTATTACTGAGTTGAAAGAAGTGGATTCTGGTGCATGGTTTTGAAACCGCAGTCAGAAAAAAAATCACAACCATATCAACATGTTTATAACCCCCGGGGCTGTCGTTTTGGTCAAAAAATTAAAATTCTAAAAGTTCAGTTTTTTCTGCTTTAAACTCTAGGTACACATCCAAAATGTATTACTGAGTTGAAAGAAGTGGATTCTGGTGCATGGTTTTGAAACCGCAGTCAGAAAAAAAATCACAACCATATCAACATGTTTATAACCCCCGGGGCTGTCGTTTTGGTCAAAAAATGAAAATTCTAAAAGTTCCGTTTTTTTCTGCTTTAAACTCTAGGTACACATCCAAAATGTATTACTGAGTTGAAAGAAGTGGATTCTGGTGCATGGTTTTGAAACCG
Organism: Crinia signifera; assembly: GCF_055691185.1. Lineage (NCBI taxonomy): Eukaryota > Metazoa > Chordata > Amphibia > Anura > Myobatrachidae > Crinia > Crinia signifera. The sequence goes on from NW_028142116.1 coordinate 17,138, forward strand.
CAGTCAGAAAAAAAATCACAACCATATCAACATGTTTATAACCCCCGGGGCTGTCGTTTTGGTCAAAAAATGAAAATTCTAAAAGTTCCGTTTTTTTCTGCTTTAAACTCTAGGTACACATCCAAAATGTATTACTGAGTTGAAAGAAGTGGATTCTGGTGCATGGTTTTGAAACCGCAGTCAGAAAAAAAATCACAACCATATCAACATGTTTATAACCCCCGGGGCTGTCGTTTTGGTCAAAAAATTAAAATTCTAAAAGTTCAGTTTTTTCTGCTTTAAACTCTAGGTACACATCCAAAATGTATTACTGAGTTGAAAGAAGTGGATTCTGGTGCATGGTTTTGAAACCGCAGTCAGAAAAAAAATCACAGCCATATCAACATGTTAAAAACCCCCGGGGCTGTCGTTTTGGTCAAAAAATGAAAATTCTAAAAGTTCCGTTTTTTCTGCTTTAAACTCTAGGTACACATCCAAAATGTATTACTGAGTTGAAAGAAGTGGATTCTGGTGCATGGTTTTGAAACCGCAGTCAGAAAAAAAAATCACAACCATATCAACATGTTTATAACCCCTGGGGCTGTCGTTTTGGTCAAAAAATGAAAATTCTAAAAGTTCCGTATTTTTTCTGCTTTAAACTCTAGGTACACATCCAAAATGTATTACTGAGTTGAAAGAAGGGGATTCTGGTGCATGGTTTTGAAACCGCAGTCAGAAAAAAAATCACAGCCATATCAACATGTTAAAAACCCCCGGGGCTGTCGTTTTGGTCAAAAAATGAAAATTCTAAAAGTTCCGTTTTTTCTGCTTTAAACTCTAGGTACACATCCAAAATGTATTACTGAGTTGAAAGAAGTGGATTCTGGTGCATGGTTTTGAAACCGCAGTCAGAAAAAAAAATCACAACCATATCAACATGTTTATAACCCCTGGGGCTGTCGTTTTGGTCAAAAAATGAAAATTCTAAAAGTTCCGTATTTTTTCTGCTTTAAACTCTAGGTACACATCCAAAATGTATTACTGAGTTGAAAGAAGGGGATTCTGGTGCATGGTTTTGAAACCGCAGTCAGAAAAAAAATCACAACCATATCAACATTTTTATAAACCCCGGGGCTGTCGTTTTGGTCAAAAAATGAAAATTCTAAAAGTTCCGTTTTTTCTGCTTTAAACTCTAGGTACACATCCAAAATGTATTACTGAGTTGAAAGATTGGGATTCTGGTGCATGGTTTTGAAACCGCAGTCAGAAAAAAAATCACAACCATATCAACATGTTAATAAGCCCCGGGGCTGTCCTTTTGGTCAAAAAATGAAAATTCTAAAAGTTCATGTTTTTCTGCTTTAAACTCTAGGTACACATCCAAAATGTATTACTGAGTTGAAAGAAGTGGATTCTGGTGCATGGTTTTGAAACCGCAGTCAGAAAAAAAAATCACTTCTATATCAACATGTTTATAACCCCCGGGGCTGTCGTTTTGGTCAAAAAATCAAAATTCTAAAAGTTCATGTTTTTCTGCTTTAAACTCTAGGTACACATCCAAAATGTATTACTGAGTTGAAAGAAGTGGATTCTGGTGCATGGTTTTGAAACCGCAGTCAGAAAAAAAATCACAACCATATCAACATGTTTATAACCCCCGGGGCTGTCGTTTTGGTCAAAAAATGAAAATTCTAAAAGTTCCGTTTTTTCTGCTTTAAACTCTAGGTACACATCCAAAATTTATTACTGAGTTGAAAGAAGTGGATTCTGGTGCATGGTTTTGAAATCGCAGTCAGAAAAAAAATCACATCCATATCAACATTTTTATAAACCCCGGGGCTGTCGTTTTGGTCAAAAAATGAAAATTCTAAAAGTTCCGTTTTTTCTGCTTTAAACTCTAGGTACACATCCAAAATGTATTATTGAGTTGAAATAAGTGGATTCTGGTGCATGGTTTTGAAACCGCAGTCAGAAAAAAAATCACAACCATATCAACATGTTAATAACCCCCGGGGCTGTCGTTTTGGTCAAAAAATAAAAATTCTAGAAGTTCCGTTTTTTCTGCTTTAAACTCTAGGTACACATCCAAAATGTATTACTGAGTTGAAAGAAGTGGATTCTGGTGCATGGTTTTGAAACCGCAGTCAGAAAAAAAATCAAATCCATATCAACATGTTTATAACCCCCGGGGCTGTCGTTTTGGTCAAAAAATGAAAATTCTAAAAGTTCCGTTTTTTCTGCTTTAAACTCTAGGTACACAACCAAAAGGTATTACTGAGTTGAAAGAAGTGGATTCTGATGCATGGTTTTGAAACCGCAGTCAGAAAAAAAATCACAACCATATCAACATGTTTATAACCCCCGGGGCTGTCGTGTTGGTCAAAAAATTAAAATTCTAAAAGTTCCGTTTTTTCTGCTTTAAACTCTAGGTACACATCCAAAATGTATTACTGAGTTGAAAGAAGTGGATTCTGGTGCATGGTTTTGAAACCGCAGTCAGAAAAAAAATCACAACCATATCAACATGTTTATAACCACCGGGGCTGTCGTTTTGGTCAAAAAATGAAAATTCTAAAAGTTCTGTTTTTTATGCTTTAAACTCTAGGTACACATCCAAAATGTATTACTGAGTTGAAAGAAGTGGATTGTGGTGCATGGTTTTGAAACCGCAGTCAGAAAAAAATCACAACCATATCAACATGTTTATAATCCCCGGGGCTGTCGTTTTGGTCAAAAAATGAAAATTCTAAAAGTTCCGTTTTTTCTGCTTTAAACTCTAGGTACACATCCAAAATGTATTACTGAGTTGAAAGAAGTGGATTCTGGTGCATGGTTTTGAAACCGCAGTCAGAAAAAAAATCACATTCATATCAACATGTTTATAACCCCCGGGGCTGTCGTTTTGGTCAAAAAATGAAAATTCTAAAAGTTCTGTTTTTTCTGCTTTAAACTCTAGGTACACATCCAAAATGTATTACTGAGTTGAAAGAAGTGGATTCTGGTGCATGGTTTTGAAACCGCAGTCAGAAAAAAAATCACATTCATATCAACATGTTTATAACCCCCGGGGCTGTCGTTTTGGTCAAAAAATGAAAATTCTAAAAGTTCTGTTTTTTTCTGCTTTAAACTCTAGGTACACAACCAAAAGGTATTACTGAGTTGAAAGAAGTGGATTCTGATGCATGGTTTTGAAACCGCAGTCAGAAAAAAAATCACAACCATATCAACATGTTTATAACCCCCGGGGCTGTCGTGTTGGTCAAAAAATTAAAATTCTAAAAGTTCCGTTTTTTCTGCTTTAAACTCTAGGTACACATCCAAAATGTATTACTGAGTTGAAAGAAGTGGATTCTGGTGCATGGTTTTGAAACCGCAGTCAGAAAAAAAATCACAACCATATCAACATGTTTATAACCACCGGGGCTGTCGTTTTGGTCAAAAAATGAAAATTCTAAAAGTTCTGTTTTTTATGCTTTAAACTCTAGGTACACATCCAAAATGTATTACTGAGTTGAAAGAAGTGGATTGTGGTGCATGGTTTTGAAACCGCAGTCAGAAAAAAATCACAACCATATCAACATGTTTATAATCCCCGGGGCTGTCGTTTTGGTCAAAAAATGAAAATTCTAAAAGTTCCGTTTTTTCTGCTTTAAACTCTAGGTACACATCCAAAATGTATTACTGAGTTGAAAGAAGTGGATTCTGGTGCATGGTTTTGAAACCGCAGTCAGAAAAAAAATCACAACCATATCAACATGTTTATAACCCCCGGGGCTGTCGTTTTGGTCAAAAAATTAAAATTCTAAAAGTTCAGTTTTTTCTGCTTTAAACTCTAGGTACACAACCAAAAGGTATTACTGAGTTGAAAGAAGTGGATTCTGGTGCATGGTTTTGAAACCGCAGTCAGAAAAAAATCACAACCATATCAACATGTTTATAATCCCCGGGGCTGTCGTTTTGGTCAAAAAATGAAAATTCTAAAAGTTCCGTTTTTTCTGCTTTAAACTCTAGGTACACTTCCAAAATGTATTACTGAGTTGAAAGAAGTGGATTCTGGTGCATGGTTTTGAAACCGCAGTCAGAAAAAAAATCACATTCATATCAACATGTTTATAACCCCCGGGGCTGTCGTTTTGGTCAAAAAATGAAAATTCTAAAAGTTCTGTTTTTTCTGCTTTAAACTCTAGGTACACATCCAAAATGTATTACTGAGTTGAAAGAAGTGGATTCTGGTGCATGGTTTTGAAACCGCAGTCAGAAAAAAAATCACAACCATATCAACATGTTTATAACCCCTGGGGCTGTCGTGTTGGTCAAAAAATTAAAATTCTAAAAGTTCCGTTTTTTCTGCTTTAAACTCTATGTACACATCCAAAATGTATTACTGAGTTGAAAGAAGTGGATTCTGGTGCATGGTTTTGAAACCGCAGTCAGAAAAAAAATCACAACCATATCAACATGTTTATAACCCCCGGGGCTGTCGTTTTGGTCAAAAAATGAAAATTCTAAAAGTTCTGTTTTTTCTTCTTTAAACTCTAGGTACACAACCAAAAGGTATTACTGAGTTGAAAGAAGTGGATTCTGATGCATGGTTTTGAAACCGCAGTCAGAAAAAAAATCACAACCATATCAACATGTTTATAACCCCCGGGGCTGTCGTGTTGGTCAAAAAATTAAAATTCTAAAAGTTCCGTTTTTTCTGCTTTAAACTCTAGGTACACATCCAAAATGTATTACTGAGTTGAAAGAAGTGGATTCTGGTGCATGGTTTTGAAACCGCAGTCAGAAAAAAAATCACAACCATATCAACATGTTTATAACCACCGGGGCTGTCGTTTTGGTCAAAAAATGAAAATTCTAAAAGTTCTGTTTTTTATGCTTTAAACTCTAGGTACACATCCAAAATGTATTACTGAGTTGAAAGAAGTGGATTCTGGTGCATGGTTTTGAAACCGCAGTCAGAAAAAAAATCACATTCATATCAACATGTTTATAACCCCCGGGGCTGTCGTTTTGGTCAAAAAATGAAAATTCTAAAAGTTCTGTTTTTTCTGCTTTAAACTCTAGGTACACATCCAAAATGTATTACTGAGTTGAAAGAAGTGGATTCTGGTGCATGGTTTTGAAACCGCAGTCAGAAAAAAATCACATTCATATCAACATGTTTATAACCCCCGGGGCTGTCGTTTTGGTCAAAAAATGAAAATTCTAAAAGTTCTGTTTTTTTCTGCTTTAAACTCTAGGTACACAACCAAAAGGTATTACTGAGTTGAAAGAAGTGGATTCTGATGCATGGTTTTGAAACCGCAGTCAGAAAAAAAATCAAAACCATATCAACATGTTTATAACCCCCGGGGCTGTCGTGTTGGTCAAAAAATTAAAATTCTAAAAGTTCCGTTTTTTCTGCTTTAAACTCTAGGTACACATCCAAAATGTATTACTGAGTTGAAAGAAGTGGATTCTGGTGCATGGTTTTGAAACCGCAGTCAGAAAAAAAATCACAACCATATCAACATGTTTATAACCCCCGGGGCTGTCGTTTTGGTCAAAAAATGAAAATTCTAAAAGTTCCGTTTTTTCTGCTTTAAACTCTAGGTACACAACCAAAAGGTATTACTGAGTTGAAAGAAGTGGATTCTGGTGCATGGTTTTGAAACCGCAGTCAGAAAAAAATCACAACCATATCAACATGTTTATAATCCCCGGGGCTGTCGTTTTGGTCAAAAAATGAAAATTCTAAAAGTTCCGTTTTTTTCTGCTTTAAACTCTAGGTACACATCCAAAATGTATTACTGAGTTGAAAGAAGTGGATTCTGGTGCATGGTTTTGAAACCGCAGTCAGAAAAAAAATCACAACCATATCAACATGTTTATAACCCCCGGGGCTGTCGTTTTGGTCAAAAAATTAAAATTCTAAAAGTTCAGTTTTTTCTGCTTTAAACTCTAGGTACACATCCAAAATGTATTACTGAGTTGAAAGATTGGGATTCTGGTGCATGGTTTTGAAACCGCAGTCAGAAAAAAAAATCACAACCATATCAACATGTTTATAACCCCTGGGGCTGTCGTTTTGGTCAAAAAATGAAAATTCTAAAAGTTCCGTATTTTTTCTGCTTTAAACTCTAGGTACACATCCAAAATGTATTACTGAGTTGAAAGAAGGGGATTCTGGTGCATGGTTTTGAAACCGCAGTCAGAAAAAAAATCACAACCATATCAACATTTTTATAAACCCCGGGGCTGTCGTTTTGGTCAAAAAATGAAAATTCTAAAAGTTCCGTTTTTTCTGCTTTAAACTCTAGGTACACATCCAAAATGTATTACTGAGTTGAAAGATTGGGATTCTGGTGCATGGTTTTGAAACCGCAGTCAGAAAAAAAATCACAACCATATCAACATGTTAATAAGCCCCGGGGCTGTCCTTTTGGTCAAAAAATGAAAATTCTAAAAGTTCATGTTTTTCTGCTTTAAACTCTAGGTACACATCCAAAATGTATTACTGAGTTGAAAGAAGTGGATTCTGGTGCATGGTTTTGAAACCGCAGTCAGAAAAAAAAATCACTTCTATATCAACATGTTTATAACCCCCGGGGCTGTCGTTTTGGTCAAAAAATCAAAATTCTAAAAGTTCATGTTTTTCTGCTTTAAACTCTAGGTACACATCCAAAATGTATTACTGAGTTGAAAGAAGTGGATTCTGGTGCATGGTTTTGAAACCGCAGTCAGAAAAAAAATCACAACCATATCAACATGTTTATAACCCCCGGGGCTGTCGTTTTGGTCAAAAAATGAAAATTCTAAAAGTTCCGTTTTTTCTGCTTTAAACTCTAGGTACACATCCAAAATGTATTACTGAGTTGAAAGAAGTGGATTCTGGTGCATGGTTTTGAAACCGCAGTCAGAAAAAAAATCACAACCATATCAACATGTTTATAACCCCCGGGGCTGTCGTTTTGGTCAAAAAATGAAAATTCTAAAAGTTCCGTTTTTTCTGCTTTAAACTCTAGGTACACATCCAAAATGTATTATTGAGTTGAAATAAGTGGATTCTGGTGCATGGTTTTGAAACCGCAGTCAGAAAAAAAATCACAACCATATCAACATGTTAATAACCCCCGGGGCTGTCGTTTTGGTCAAAAAATAAAAATTCTAGAAGTTCCGTTTTTTCTGCTTTAAACTCTAGGTACACATCCAAAATGTATTACTGAGTTGAAAGAAGTGGATTCTGGTGCATGGTTTTGAAACCGCAGTCAGAAAAAAAATCAAATCCATATCAACATGTTTATAACCCCCGGGGCTGTCGTTTTGGTCAAAAAATGAACATTCTAAAAGTTCCGTTTTTTCTGCTTTAAACTCTAGGTACACATCCAAAATGTATTACTGAGTTGAAAGAAGGGGATTCTGGTGCATGGTTTTGAAACCGCAGTCAGAAAAAAAATCACTACCATATCAACATGTTTATAACCCCCGGGGCTGTCGTGTTGGTCAAAAAATTAAAATTCTAAAAGTTCCGTTTTTTCTGCTTTAAACTCTAGGTACACATCCAAAATGTATTACTGAGTTGAAAGAAGTGGATTCTGGTGCATGGTTTTGAAACCGCAGTCAGAAAAAAAATCACAACCATATTAACATGTTTATAACCACCGGGGCTGTCGTTTTGGTCAAAAAATGAAAATTCTAAAAGTTCTGTTTTTTATGCTTTAAACTCTAGGTACACATCCAAAATGTATTACTGAGTTGAAAGAAGTGGATTGTGGTGCATGGTTTTGAAACTGCAGTCAGAAAAAAAAATCACATCCATATCAACATGTTTATAACCCCCGGGGCTGTCGTTTTGGTCAAAACATGAAAATTCTAAAAGTTCCGTTTTTTTCTGCTTTAAACTCTAGGTACACAACCAAAAGGTATTACTGAGTTGAAAGAAGTGGATTCTGGTGCATGGTTTTGAAACCGCAGTCAGAAAAAAAATCACAACCATATCAACATGTCGTTTTGGTCAAAAAATAAAAATTCTAGAAGTTCCGTTTTTTCTGCTTTAAACTCTAGGTACACATCCAAAATGTATTACTGAGTTGAAAGAAGTGGATTCTGGTGCATGGTTTTGAAACCGCAGTCAGAAAAAAAATCAAATCCATATCAACATGTTTATAACCCCCGGGGCTGTCGTTTTGGTCAAAAAATGAAAATTCTAAAAGTTCCGTTTTTTCTGCTTTAAACTCTAGGTACACATCCAAAATGTATTACTGAGTTGAAAGAAGGGGATTCTGGTGCATGGTTTTGAAACCGCAGTCAGAAAAAAAATCACAACCATATCAACATGTTTATAACCCCCGGGGCTGTCGTTTTGGTCAAAAAATGAAAATTCTAAAAGTTCCGTTTTTTCTGCTTTAAACTCTAGGTACACAACCAAAAGGTATTACTGAGTTGAAAGAAGTGGATTCTGGTGCATGGTTTTGAAACCGCAGTCAGAAAAAAAATCACAACCATATCAACATGTTTATAACCCCCGGGGCTGTCGTGTTGGTCAAAAAATTAAAATTCTAAAAGTTCAGTTTTTTCTGCTTTAAACTCTAGGTACACATCCAAAATGTATTACTGAGTTGAAAGAAGTGGATTCTGGTGCATGGTTTTGAAACCGCAGTCAGAAAAAAAATCACATTCATATCAACATGTTTATAACCCCCGGGGCTGTCGTTTTGGTCAAAAAATGAAAATTCTAAAAGTTCCGTTTTTTCTGCTTTAAACTCTAGGTACACAACCAAAAGGTATTACTGAGTTGAAAGAAGTGGATTCTGGTGCATGGTTTTGAAACCGCAGTCAGAAAAAAAATCACAACCATATCAACATGTTTATAACCCCCGGGGCTGTCGTGTTGGTCAAAAAATTAAAATTCTAAAAGTTCAGTTTTTTCTGCTTTAAACTCTAGGTACACATCCAAAATGTATTACTGAGTTGAAAGAAGTGGATTCTGGTGCATGGTTTTGAAACCGCAGTCAGAAAAAAAATCACATCCATATCAACATTTTTATAACCCCCGGGGCTGTCGTTTTGGTCAAAAAATGAAAATTCTAAAAGTTTCGTTTTTTCTGCTTTAAACTCTAGGTACACATCCAAAATGTATTACTGAGTTGAAAGAAGTGGATTCTGGTGCATGGTTTTGAAACCGCAGTCAGAAAAAAATCACAACCATATCAACATGTTAATAACCCCCGGGGCTGTCGTTTTGGTCAAAAAATAAAAATTCTAGAAGTTCCGTTTTTTCTGCTTTAAACTCTAGGTACACATCCAAAATGTATTACTGAGTTGAAAGAAGTGGATTCTGGTGCATGGTTTTGAAACCGCAGTCAGAAAAAAAATTACAACCATATCAACATGTTTAAAACCCCCGGGGCTGTCGTGTTGGTCAAAAAATTAAAATTCTAAAAGTTCAGTTTTTTCTGCTTTAAACTCTAGGTACACATCCAAAATGTATTACTGAGTTGAAAGAAGTGGATTCTGGTGCATGGTTTTGAAAAAGCAGTCAGAAAAAAAATCACATCCATATCAACATTTTTATAACCCCCGGGGCTGTCGTTTTGGTCAAAAAATGAAAATTCTAAAAGTTCCGTTTTTTCTGCTTTAAACTCTAGGTACACATCCAAAATGTATTACTGAGTTGAAAGAAGTGGATTCTGGTGCATGGTTTTGAAACCGCAGTCAGAAAAAAAATCACAACCATATCAACATGTTTATAACCCCCGGGGCTGTCGTTTTGGTCAAAAAATGAAAATTCTAAAAGTTCTGTTTTTTCTGCTTTAAACTCTAGGTACACAACCAAAAGGTATTACTGAGTTGAAAGAAGTGGATTCTGATGCATGGTTTTGAAACCGCAGTCAGAAAAAAAATCACAACCATATCAACATGTTTATAACCCCCGGGGCTGTCGTGTTGGTCAAAAAATTAAAATTCTAAAAGTTCCGTTTTTTCTGCTTTAAACTCTAGGTACACATCCAAAATGTATTACTGAGTTGAAAGAAGTGGATTCTGGTGCATGGTTTTGAAACCGCAGTCAGAAAAAAAATCACAACCATATCAACATGTTTATAACCCCCGGGGCTGTCGTTTTGGTCAAAAAATGAAAATTCTAAAAGTTCTGTTTTTTCTGCTTTAAACTCTAGGTACACAACCAAAAGGTATTAATGAGTTGAAAGAAGTGGATTCTGATGCATGGTTTTGAAACCGCAGTCAGAAAAAAAATCACAACCATATCAACATGTTTATAACCCCCGGGGCTGTCGTTTTGGTCAAAAAATGAAAATTCTAAAAGTTCAGTTTTTTCTGCTTTAAACTCTAGGTACACAACCAAAAGGTATTACTGAGTTGAAAGAAGTGGATTCTGGTGCATGGTTTTGAAACCGCAGTCAGAAAAAAAATCACAACCATATCAACATGTTTATAACCCCCGGGGCTGTCGTGTTGGTCAAAAAATTAAAATTCTAAAAGTTCAGTTTTTTCTGCTTTAAACTCTAGGTACACATCCAAAATGTATTACTGAGTTGAAAGAAGTGGATTCTGGTGCATGGTTTTGAAACCGCAGTCAGAAAAAAAATCACATCCATATCAACATTTTTATAACCCCCGGGGCTGTCGTTTTGGTCAAAAAATGAAAATTCTAAAAGTTTCTTTTTTTCTGCTTTAAACTCTAGGTACACATCCAAAATGTATTACTGAGTTGAAAGAAGTGGATTCTGGTGCATGGTTTTGAAACCGCAGTCAGAAAAAAAATCACAACCATATCAACATGTTTATAACCACCGGGGCTGTCGTTTTGGTCAAAAAATGAAAATTCTAAAAGTTCATTTTTTTCTGCTTTAAACTCTAGGTACACATCCAAAATGTATTACTGAGTTGAAAGAAGGGGATTCTGGTGCATGGTTTTGAAACCGCAGTCAGAAAAAAAAATCACAACCATATCAACATGTTTATAACCCCTGGGGCTGTCGTTTTGGTCAAAAAATGAAAATTCTAAAAGTTCCGTATTTTTTCTGCTTTAAACTCTAGGTACACATCCAAAATGTATTACTGAGTTGAAAGAAGGGGATTCTGGTGCATGGTTTTGAAACCGCAGTCAGAAAAAAAATCACAACCATATCAACATTTTTATAAACCCCGGGGCTGTCGTTTTGGTCAAAAAATGAAAATTCTAAAAGTTCCGTTTTTTCTGCTTTAAACTCTAGGTACACATCCAAAATGTATTACTGAGTTGAAAGATTGGGATTCTGGTGCATGGTTTTGAAACCGCAGTCAGAAAAAAAATCACAACCATATCAACATGTTAATAAGCCCCGGGGCTGTCCTTTTGGTCAAAAAATGAAAATTCTAAAAGTTCATGTTTTTCTGCTTTAAACTCTAGGTACACATCCAAAATGTATTACTGAGTTGAAAGAAGTGGATTCTGGTGCATGGTTTTGAAACCGCAGTCAGAAAAAAAATCACAACCATATCAACATGTTTATAACCCCCGGGGCTGTCGTTTTGGTCAAAAAATCAAAATTCTAAAAGTTCATGTTTTTCTGCTTTAAACTCTAGGTACACATCCAAAATGTATTACTGAGTTGAAAGAAGTGGATTCTGGTGCATGGTTTTGAAACCGCAGTCAGAAAAAAAATCACAACCATATCAACATGTTTATAACCCCCGGGGCTGTCGTTTTGGTCAAAAAATGAAAATTCTAAAAGTTCCGTTTTTTCTGCTTTAAACTCTAGGTACACATCCAAAATGTATTACTGAGTTGAAAAAAGTGGATTCTGGTGCATGGTTTTGAAATCGCAGTCAGAAAAAAAATCACATCCATATCAACATTTTTATAAACCCCGGGGCTGTCGTTTTGGTCAAAAAATGAAAATTCTAAAAGTTCCGTTTTTTCTGCTTTAAACTCTAGGTACACATCCAAAATGTATTACTGAGTTGAAAGAAGGGGATTCTGGTGCATGGTTTTGAAACCGCAGTCAGAAAAAAATCACAACCATATCAACATGTTTATAACCCCCGGGGCTGTCGTTTTGGTTAAAAAATTAAAATTCTAAAAGTTTCGTTTTTTCTGCTTTAAACTCTAGGTACACATCCAAAATGTATTACTGAGTTGAAAGAAGTGGATTCTGGTGCATGGTTTTGAAACCGCAGTCAGAAAAAAAATCACAACCATATCAACATGTTTATAACCCCCGGGGCTGTCGTTTTGGTCAAAAAATGAAAATTCTAAAAGTTCTGTTTTTTCTGCTTTAAACTCTAGGTACACAACCAAAAGGTATTACTGAGTTGAAAGAAGTGGATTCTGGTGCATGGTTTTGAAACCGCAGTCAGAAAAAAAATCACAACCATATCAACATGTTTATAACCCCCGGGGCTGTCGTTTTGGTCAAAAAATGAAAATTCTAAAAGTTCTGTTTTTTCTGCTTTAAACTCTAGGTACACAACCAAAAGGTATTACTGAGTTGAAAGAAGTGGATTCTGATGCATGGTTTTGAAACCGCAGTCAGAAAAAAAATCACAACCATATCAACATGTTTATAACCCCCGGGGCTGTCGTGTTGGTCAAAAAATTAAAATTCTAAAAGTTCCGTTTTTTCTGCTTTAAACTCTAGGTACACATCCAAAATGTATTACTGAGTTGAAAGAAGTGGATTCTGGTGCATGGTTTTGAAACCACAGTCAGAAAAAAAATCACAACCATATCAACATGTTTATAACCCCCGGGGCTGTCGTTTTGGTCAAAAAATGAAAATTCTAAAAGTTCAGTTTTTTCTGCTTTAAACTCTAGGTACACAACCAAAAGGTATTACTGAGTTGAAAGAAGTGGATTCTGATGCATGGTTTTGAAACCGCAGTCAGAAAAAAAATCACAACCATATCAACATGTTTATAACCCCCGGGGCTGTCGTGTTGGTCAAAAAATTAAAATTCTAAAAGTTCCGTTTTTTCTGCTTTAAACTCTAGGTACACATCCAAAATGTATTACTGAGTTGAAAGAAGTGGATTCTGGTGCATGGTTTTGAAACCGCAGTCAGAAAAAAAATCACAACCATATCAACATGTTTATAACCACCGGGGCTGTCGTTTTGGTCAAAAAATGAAAATTCTAAAAGTTCTGTTTTTTATGCTTTAAACTCTAGGTACACATCCAAAATGTATTACTGAGTTGAAAGAAGTGGATTCTGGTGCATGGTTTTGAAACCGCAGTCAGAAAAAAAATCACATTCATATCAACATGTTTATAACCCCCGGGGCTGTCGTTTTGGTCAAAAAATGAAAATTCTAAAAGTTCTGTTTTTTCTGCTTTAAACTCTAGGTACACATCCAAAATGTATTACTGAGTTGAAAGAAGTGGATTCTGGTGCATGGTTTTGAAACCGCAGTCAGAAAAAAAATCACATTCATATCAACATGTTTATAACCCCCGGGGCTGTCGTTTTGGTCAAAAAATGAAAATTCTAAAAGTTCTGTTTTTTTCTGCTTTAAACTCTAGGTACACAACCAAAAGGTATTACTGAGTTGAAAGAAGTGGATTCTGATGCATGGTTTTGAAACCGCAGTCAGAAAAAAAATCACAACCATATCAACATGTTTATAACCCCCGGGGCTGTCGTGTTGGTCAAAAAATTAAAATTCTAAAAGTTCCGTTTTTTCTGCTTTAAACTCTAGGTACACATCCAAAATGTATTACTGAGTTGAAAGAAGTGGATTCTGGTGCATGGTTTTGAAACCGCAGTCAGAAAAAAAATCACAACCATATCAACATGTTTATAACCCCCGGGGCTGTCGTTTTGGTCAAAAAATGAAAATTCTAAAAGTTCTGTTTTTTTCTGCTTTAAACTCTAGGTACACAACCAAAAGGTATTACTGAGTTGAAAGAAGTGGATTCTGGTGCATGGTTTTGAAACCGCAGTCAGAAAAAAATCACAACCATATCAACATGTTTATAATCCCCGGGGCTGTCGTTTTGGTCAAAAAATGAAAATTCTAAAAGTTCCGTTTTTTTCTGCTTTAAACTCTAGGTACACATCCAAAATGTATTACTGAGTTGAAAGAAGTGGATTCTGGTGCATGGTTTTGAAACCGCAGTCAGAAAAAAAATCACAACCATATCAACATGTTTATAACCCCCGGGGCTGTCGTTTTGGTCAAAAAATTAAAATTCTAAAAGTTCAGTTTTTTCTGCTTTAAACTCTAGGTACAAATCCAAAATGTATTACTGAGTTGAAAGAAGTGGATTCTGGTGCATGGTTTTGAAACCGCAGTCAGAAAAAAAATCACAGCCATATCAACATGTTAAAAACCCCCGGGGCTGTCGTTTTGGTCAAAAAATGAAAATTCTAAAAGTTCCGTTTTTTCTGCTTTAAACTCTAGGTACACATCCAAAATGTATTACTGAGTTGAAAGAAGTGGATTCTGGTGCATGGTTTTGAAACCGCAGTCAGAAAAAAAAATCACAACCATATCAACATGTTTATAACCCCTGGGGCTGTCGTTTTGGTCAAAAAATGAAAATTCTAAAAGTTCCGTATTTTTTCTGCTTTAAACTCTAGGTACACATCCAAAATGTATTACTGAGTTGAAAGAAGGGGATTCTGGTGCATGGTTTTGAAACCGCAGTCAGAAAAAAAATCACAACCATATCAACATTTTTATAAACCCCGGGGCTGTCGTTTTGGTCAAAAAATGAAAATTCTAAAAGTTCCGTTTTTTCTGCTTTAAACTCTAGGTACACATCCAAAATGTATTACTGAGTTGAAAGATTGGGATTCTGGTGCATGGTTTTGAAACCGCAGTCAGAAAAAAATCACAACCATATCAACATGTTAATAAGCCCCGGGGCTGTCCTTTTGGTCAAAAAATGAAAATTCTAAAAGTTCATGTTTTTCTGCTTTAAACTCTAGGTACACATCCAAAATGTATTACTGAGTTGAAAGAAGTGGATTCTGGTGCATGGTTTTGAAACCGCAGTCAGAAAAAAAATCACATCCATATCAACATTTTTATAACCCCCGGGGCTGTCGTTTTGGTCAAAAAATTAAAATTCTAAAAGTTCCGTTTTTTCTGCTTTAAACTCTAGGTACACATCCAAAATGTATTACTGAGTTGAAAGAAGGGGATTCTGGTGCATGGTTTTGAAACCGCAGTCAGAAAAAAAATCACAACCATATCAACATGTTTATAACCCCCGGGGCTGTCGTGTTGGTCAAAAAATTAAAATTCTAAAAGTTCCGTTTTTTCTGCTTTAAACTCTAGGTACACATCCAAAATGTATTACTGAGTTGAAAGAAGTGGATTCTGGTGCATGGTTTTGAAACCGCAGTCAGAAAAAAAATCACAACCATATCAACATGTTTATAACCCCCGGGGCTGTCGTTTTGGTCAAAAAATGAAAATTCTAAAAGTTCTGTTTTTTCTGCTTTAAACTCTAGGTACACAACCAAAAGGTATTACTGAGTTGAAAGAAGTGGATTCTGATGCATGGTTTTGAAACCGCAGTCAGAAAAAAAATCACAACCATATCAACATGTTTATAACCCCCGGGGCTGTCGTGTTGGTCAAAAAATTAAAATTCTAAAAGTTCCGTTTTTTCTGCTTTAAACTCTAGGTACACATCCAAAATGTATTACTGAGTTGAAAGAAGTGGATTCTGGTGCATGGTTTTGAAACCGCAGTCAGAAAAAAAATCACAACCATATCAACATGTTTATAACCACCGGGGCTGTCGTTTTGGTCAAAAAATGAAAATTCTAAAAGTTCTGTTTTTTATGCTTTAAACTCTAGGTACACATCCAAAATGTATTACTGAGTTGAAAGAAGTGGATTGTGGTGCATGGTTTTGAAACCGCAGTCAGAAAAAAAAATCACATCCATATCAACATGTTTATAACCCCCGGGGCTGTCGTTTTGGTCAAAACATGAAAATTCTAAAAGTTCCGTTTTTTTCTGCTTTAAACTCTAGGTACACAACCAAAAGGTATTACTGAGTTGAAAGAAGTGGATTCTGGTGCATGGTTTTGAAACCGCAGTCAGAAAAAAAATCACAACCATATCAACATGTTAATAACCCCCGGGGCTGTCGTTTTGGTCAAAAAATAAAAATTCTAGAAGTTCCGTTTTTTCTGCTTTAAACTCTAGGTACACATCCAAAATGTATTACTGAGTTGAAAGAAGTGGATTCTGGTGCATGGTTTTGAAACCGCAGTCAGAAAAAAATTCAAATCCATATCAACATGTTTATAACCCCCGGGGCTGTCGTTTTGGTCAAAAAATGAAAATTCTAAAAGTTCCGTTTTTTCTGCTTTAAACTCTAGGTACACATCCAAAATGTATTACTGAGTTGAAAGAAGTGGATTCTGGTGCATGGTTTTGAAACCGCAGTCAGAAAAAAAATCACATCCATATCAACATTTTTATAACCCCCGGGGCTGTCGTTTTGGTCAAAAAATGAAAATTCTAAAAGTTTCGTTTTTTCTGCTTTAAACTCTAGGTACACATCCAAAATGTATTACTGAGTTGAAATAAGTGGATTCTGGTGCATGGTTTTGAAACCGCAGTCAGAAAAAAAATCACAACCATATCAACATGTTTATAACCACCGGGGCTGTCGTTTTGGTCAAAAAATGAAAATTCTAAAAGTTCAGTTTTTTCTGCTTTAAACTCTAGGTACACATCCAAAATGTATTACTGAGTTGAAAGAAGGGGATTCTGGTGCATGGTTTTGAAACCGCAGTCAGAAAAAAAAATCACATCCATATCAACATGTTTATAACCCCCGGGGCTGTCGTTTTGGTCAAAAAATGAAAATTCTAAAAGTTCATGTTTTTCTTCTTTAAACTCTAGGTACACATACAAAATGTATTACTGAGTTGAAAGAAGTGGATTCTGGTGCATGGTTTTGAAACCGCAGTCAGAAAAAAAAATCACAACCATATCAACATGTTTATAACCCCTGGGGCTGTCGTTTTGGTCAAAAAATGAAAATTCTAAAAGTTCCGTATTTTTTCTGCTTTAAACTCTAGGTACACATCCAAAATGTATTACTGAGTTGAAAGAAGGGGATTCTGGTGCATGGTTTTGAAACCGCAGTCAGAAAAAAAATCACAACCATATCAACATTTTTATAAACCCCGGGGCTGTCGTTTTGGTCAAAAAATGAAAATTCTAAAAGTTCAGTTTTTTCTGCTTTAAACTCTAGGTACACATCCAAAATGTATTACTGAGTTGAAAGATTGGGATTCTGGTGCATGGTTTTGAAACCGCAGTCAGAAAAAAAATCACAACCATATCAACATGTTAATAAGCCCCGGGGCTGTCCTTTTGGTCAAAAAATGAAAATTCTAAAAGTTCATGTTTTTCTGCTTTAAACTCTAGGTACACATCCAAAATGTATTACTGAGTTGAAAGAAGTGGATTCTGGTGCATGGTTTTGAAACCGCAGTCAGAAAAAAAATCACAACCATATCAACATGTTTATAACCCCCGGGGCTGTCGTTTTGGTCAAAAAATGAAAATTCTAAAAGTTCCGTTTTTTCTGCTTTAAACTCTAGGTACACATCCAAAATGTATTACTGAGTTGAAAGAAGTGGATTCTGGTGCATGGTTTTGAAATCGCAGTCAGAAAAAAAATCACATCCATATCAACATTTTTATAAACCCCGGGGCTGTCGTTTTGGTCAAAAAATGAAAATTCTAAAAGTTCCGTTTTTTCTGCTTTAAACTCTAGGTACACATCCAAAATGTATTACTGAGTTGAAAGAAGTGGATTCTGGTGCATGGTTTTGAAACCGCAGTCAGAAAAAAAATCACATCCATATCAACATTTTTATAACCCCCGGGGCTGTCGTTTTGGTCAAAAAATGAAAATTCTAAAAGTTTCGTTTTTTCTGCTTTAAACTCTAGGTACACATCCAAAATGTATTACTGAGTTGAAATAAGTGGATTCTGGTGCATGGTTTTGAAACCGCAGTCAGAAAAAAAATCACAACCATATCAACATGTTAATAACCCCCGGGGCTGTCGTTTTGGTCAAAAAATAAAAATTCTAGAAGTTCCGTTTTTTCTGCTTTAAACTCTAGGTACACATCCAAAATGTATTACTGAGTTGAAAGAAGTGGATTCTGGTGCATGGTTTTGAAACCGCAGTCAGAAAAAAAATCAAATCCATATCAACATGTTTATAATCCCCGGGGCTGTCGTTTTGGTCAAAAAATGAAAATTCTAAAAGTTCCGTTTTTTCTGCTTTAAACTCTAGGTACACATCCAAAATGTATTACTGAGTTGAAAGAAGGGGATTCTGGTGCATGGTTTTGAAACCGCAGTCAGAAAAAAAATCACAACCATATCAACATGTTTATAACCCCCGGGGCTGTCGTGTTGGTCAAAAAATTAAAATTCTAAAAGTTCCGTTTTTTCTGCTTTAAACTCTAGGTACACATCCAAAATGTATTACTGAGTTGAAAGAAGTGGATTCTGGTGCATGGTTTTGAAACCGCAGTCAGAAAAAAAATCACAACCATATCAACATGTTTATAATCCCCGGGGCTGTCGTTTTGGTCAAAAAATGAAAATTCTAAAAGTTCTGTTTTTTCTGCTTTAAACTCTAGGTACACAACCAAAAGGTATTACTGAGTTGAAAGAAGTGGATTCTGATGCATGGTTTTGAAACCGCAGTCAGAAAAAAAATCACAACCATATCAACATGTTTATAACCCCCGGGGCTGTCGTGTTGGTCAAAAAATTAAAATTCTAAAAGTTCCGTTTTTTCTGCTTTAAACTCTAGGTACACATCCAAAATGTATTACTGAGTTGAAAGAAGTGGATTCTGGTGCATGGTTTTGAAACCGCAGTCAGAAAAAAAATCACAACCATATCAACATGTTTATAACCACCGGGGCTGTCGTTTTGGTCAAAAAATGAAAATTCTAAAAGTTCTGTTTTTTATGCTTTAAACTCTAGGTACACATCCAAAATGTATTACTGAGTTGAAAGAAGTGGATTCTGGTGCATGGTTTTGAAACCGCAGTCAGAAAAAAATCACATTCATATCAACATGTTTATAAACCCCGGGGCTGTCGTTTTGGTCAAAAAATGAAAATTCTAAAAGTTCTGTTTTTTTCTGCTTTAAACTCTAGGTACACAACCAAAAGGTATTACTGAGTTGAAAGAAGTGGATTCTGATGCATGGTTTTGAAACCGCAGTCAGAAAAAAAATCACAACCATATCAACATGTTTATAACCCCCGGGGCTGTCGTGTTGGTCAAAAAATTAAAATTCTAAAAGTTCCGTTTTTTCTGCTTTAAACTCTAGGTACACATCCAAAATGTATTACTGAGTTGAAAGAAGTGGATTCTGGTGCATGGTTTTGAAACCGCAGTCAGAAAAAAAATCACAACCATATCAACATGTTTATAACCCCCGGGGCTGTCGTTTTGGTCAAAAAATGAAAATTCTAAAAGTTCCGTTTTTTCTGCTTTAAACTCTAGGTACACAACCAAAAGGTATTACTGAGTTGAAAGAAGTGGATTCTGGTGCATGGTTTTGAAACCGCAGTCAGAAAAAAATCACAACCATATCAACATGTTTATAATCCCCGGGGCTGTCGTTTTGGTCAAAAAATGAAAATTCTAAAAGTTCCGTTTTTTTCTGCTTTAAACTCTAGGTACACATCCAAAATGTATTACTGAGTTGAAAGAAGTGGATTCTGGTGCATGGTTTTGAAACTGCAGTCAGAAAAAAAATCACAACCATATCAACATGTTTATAACCCCCGGGGCTGTCGTTTTGGTCAAAAAATTAAAATTCTAAAAGTTCAGTTTTTTCTGCTTTAAACTCTAGGTACACATCCAAAATGTATTACTGAGTTGAAAGAAGTGGATTCTGGTGCATGGTTTTGAAACCGCAGTCAGAAAAAAAATCACAGCCATATCAACATGTTAAAAACCCCCGGGGCTGTCGTTTTGGTCAAAAAATGAAAATTCTAAAAGTTCCGTTTTTTCTGCTTTAAACTCTAGGTACACATCCAAAATGTATTACTGAGTTGAAAGAAGTGGATTCTGGTGCATGGTTTTGAAACCGCAGTCAGAAAAAAAAATCACAACCATATCAACATGTTTATAACCCCTGGGGCTGTCGTTTTGGTCAAAAAATGAAAATTCTAAAAGTTCCGTATTTTTTCTGCTTTAAACTCTAGGTACACATCCAAAATGTATTACTGAGTTGAAAGAAGGGGATTCTGGTGCATGGTTTTGAAACCGCAGTCAGAAAACAAATCACAACCATATCAACATGTTAATAAGCCCCGGGGCTGTCCTTTTGGTCAAAAAATTAAAATTCTAAAAGTTCATGTTTTTCTGCTTTAAACTCTAGGTACACATCCAAAATGTATTACTGAGTTGAAAGAAGTGGATTCTGGTGCATGGTTTTGAAACCGCAGTCAGAAAAAAAAATCACTTCTATATCAACATGTTTATAACCCCCGGGGCTGTCGTTTTGGTCAAAAAATCAAAATTCTAAAAGTTCATGTTTTTCTGCTTTAAACTCTAGGTACACATCCAAAATGTATTACTGAGTTGAAAGAAGTGGATTCTGGTGCATGGTTTTGAAACCGCAGTCAGAAAAAAAATCACAACCATATCAACATGTTTATAACCCCCGGGGCTGTCGTTTTGGTCAAAAAATGAAAATTCTAAAAGTTCCGTTTTTTCTGCTTTAAACTCTAGGTACAAATCCAAAATGTATTACTGAGTTGAAAGAAGTGGATTCTGGTGCATGGTTTTGAAACCGCAGTCAGAAAAAAAATCACAACCATATCAACATGTTTATAACCACCGGGGCTGTCGTTTTGGTCAAAAAATGAAAATTCTAAAAGTTCTGTTTTTTATGCTTTAAACTCTAGGTACACATCCAAAATGTATTACTGAGTTGAAAGAAGTGGATTGTGGTGCATGGTTTTGAAACCGCAGTCAGAAAAAAAATCACATCCATATCAACATGTTTATAACCCCCGGGGCTGTCGTTTTGGTCAAAAAATGAAAATTCTAAAAGTTCCGTTTTTTCTGCTTTAAACTCTAGGTACACATCCAAAATGTATTACTGAGTTGAAAGAAGGGGATTCTGGTGCATGGTTTTGAAACCGCAGTCAGAAAAAAAATCACAACCATATCAACATGTTTATAACCCCCGGGGCTGTCGTTTTGGTCAAAAAATGAAAATTCTAAAAGTTCCGTTTTTTCTGCTTTAAACTCTAGGTACACAACCAAAATGTATTACTGAGTTGAAAGAAGTGGATTCTGGTGCATGGTTTTGAAACCGCAGTCAGAAAAAAAATCACAGCCATATCAACATGTTAAAAACCCCCGGGGCTGTCGTTTTGGTCAAAAAATGAAAATTCTAAAAGTTCCGTTTTTTCTGCTTTAAACTCTAGGTACACATCCAAAATGTATTACTGAGTTGAAAGAAGTGGATTCTGGTGCATGGTTTTGAAACCGCAGTCAGAAAAAAAAATCACAACCATATCAACATGTTTATAACCCCTGGGGCTGTCGTTTTGGTCAAAAAATGAAAATTCTAAAAGTTCCGTATTTTTTCTGCTTTAAACTCTAGGTACACATCCAAAATGTATTACTGAGTTGAAAGAAGGGGATTCTGGTGCATGGTTTTGAAACCGCAGTCAGAAAACAAATCACAACCATATCAACATTTTTATAAACCCCGGGGCTGTCGTTTTGGTCAAAAAATGAAAATTCTAAAAGTTCCGTTTTTTCTGCTTTAAACTCTAGGTACACATCCAAAATGTATTACTGAGTTGAAAGATTGGGATTCTGGTGCATGGTTTTGAAACCGCAGTCAGAAAAAAAATCACAACCATATCAACATGTTAATAAGCCCCGGGGCTGTACTTTTGGTCAAAAAATGAAAATTCTAAAAGTTCATGTTTTTCTGCTTTAAACTCTAGGTACACATCCAAAATGTATTACTGAGTTGAAAGAAGTGGATTCTGGTGCATGGTTTTGAAACCGCAGTCAGAAAAAAAAATCACTTCTATATCAACATGTTTATAACCCCCGGGGCTGTCGTTTTGGTCAAAAAATCAAAATTCTAAAAGTTCATGTTTTTCTGCTTTAAACTCTAGGTACACATCCAAAATGTATTACTGAGTTGAAAGAAGTGGATTCTGGTGCATGGTTTTGAAACCGCAGTCAGAAAAAAAATCACAACCATATCAACATGTTTATAACCCCCGGGGCTGTCGTTTTGGTCAAAAAATGAAAATTCTAAAAGTTCCGTTTTTTCTGCTTTAAACTCTAGGTACACATCCAAAATGTATTACTGAGTTGAAAGAAGGGGATTCTGGTGCATGGTTTTGAAACCGCAGTCAGAAAAAAAATCACAACCATATCAACATGTTTATAACCCCCGGGGCTGTCGTGTTGGTCAAAAAATTAAAATTCTAAAAGTTCCGTTTTTTCTGCTTTAAACTCTAGGTACACATCCAAAATGTATTACTGAGTTGAAAGAAGTGGATTCTGGTGCATGGTTTTGAAACCGCAGTCAGAAAAAAAATCACAACCATATCAACATGTTTATAACCCCCGGGGCTGTCGTGTTGGTCAAAAAATTAAAATTCTAAAAGTTCCGTTTTTTCTGCTTTAAACTCTAGGTACACATCCAAAATGTATTACTGAGTTGAAAGAAGTGGATTCTGGTGCATGGTTTTGAAACCGCAGTCAGAAAAAAAATCACAACCATATCAACATGTTTATAACCCCCGGGGCTGTCGTGTTGGTCAAAAAATTAAAATTCTAAAAGTTCCGTTTTTTCTGCTTTAAACTCTAGGTACACATCCAAAATGTATAACTGAGTTGAAAGAAGTGGATTCTGGTGCATGGTTTTGAAACCGCAGTCAGAAAAAAAAATCACAACCATATCAACATGTTTATAACCCCCGGGGCTGTCGTTTTGGTCAAAAAATGAAAATTCTAAAAGTTCTGTTTTTTCTGCTTTAAACTCTAGGTACACAACCAAAAGGTATTACTGAGTTGAAAGAAGTGGATTCTGATGCATGGTTTTGAAACCGCAGTCAGAAAAAAAATCACAACCATATCAACATGTTTATAACCCCCGGGGCTGTCGTGTTGGTCAAAAAATTAAAATTCTAAAAGTTCCGTTTTTTCTGCTTTAAACTCTAGGTACACATCCAAAATGTATTACTGAGTTGAAAGAAGTGGATTCTGGTGCATGGTTTTGAAACCGCAGTCAGAAAAAAAATCACAACCATATCAACATGTTTATAACCACCGGGGCTGTCGTTTTGGTCAAAAAATGAAAATTCTAAAAGTTCTGTTTTTTATGCTTTAAACTCTAGGTACACATCCAAAATGTATTACTGAGTTGAAAGAAGTGGATTGTGGTGCATGGTTTTGAAACCGCAGTCAGAAAAAAAATCACATCCATATCAACATGTTTATAACCCCCGGGGCTGTCGTTTTGGTCAAAAAATGAAAATTCTAAAAGTTCCGTTTTTTCTGCTTTAAACTCTAGGTACACATCCAAAATGTATTACTGAGTTGAAAGAAGGGGATTCTGGTGCATGGTTTTGAAACCGCAGTCAGAAAAAAAATCACAACCATATCAACATGTTTATAACCCCCGGGGCTGTCGTTTTGGTCAAAAAATGAAAATTCTAAAAGTTCCGTTTTTTCTGCTTTAAACTCTAGGTACACAACCAAAAGGTATTACTGAGTTGAAAGAAGTGGATTCTGGTGCATGGTTTTGAAACCGCAGTCAGAAAAAAAATCACAACCATATCAACATGTTTATAACCCCCGGGGCTGTCGTGTTGGTCAAAAAATTAAAATTCTAAAAGTTCAGTTTTTTCTGCTTTAAACTCTAGGTACACATCCAAAATGTATTACTGAGTTGAAAGAAGTGGATTCTGGTGCATGGTTTTGAAACCGCAGTCAGAAAAAAAATCACATCCATATCAACATTTTTATAACCCCCGGGGCTGTCGTTTTGGTCAAAAAATGAAAATTCTAAAAGTTCCGTTTTTTCTGCTTTAAACTCTAGGTACACATCCAAAATGTATTACTGAGTTGAAAGAAGTGGATTCTGGTGCATGGTTTTGAAACCGCAGTCAGAAAAAAAAATCACAACCATATCAACATGTTTATAACCCCTGGGGCTGTCGTTTTGGTCAAAAAATGAAAATTCTAAAAGTTCCGTATTTTTTCTGCTTTAAACTCTAGGTACACATCCAAAATGTATTACTGAGTTGAAAGAAGGGGATTCTGGTGCATGGTTTTGAAACCGCAGTCAGAAAACAAATCACAACCATATCAACATTTTTATAAACCCCGGGGCTGTCGTTTTGGTCAAAAAATGAAAATTCTAAAAGTTCCGTTTTTTCTGCTTTAAACTCTAGGTACACATCCAAAATGTATTACTGAGTTGAAAGATTGGGATTCTGGTGCATGGTTTTGAAACCGCAGTCAGAAAAAAAATCACAACCATATCAACATGTTAATAAGCCCCGGGGCTGTCCTTTTGGTCAAAAAATGAAAATTCTAAAAGTTCATGTTTTTCTGCTTTAAACTCTAGGTACACATCCAAAATGTATTACTGAGTTGAAAGAAGTGGATTCTGGTGCATGGTTTTGAAACCGCAGTCAGAAAAAAAAATCACTTCTATATCAACATGTTTATAACCCCCGGGGCTGTCGTTTTGGTCAAAAAATCAAAATTCTAAAAGTTCATGTTTTTCTGCTTTAAACTCTAGGTACACATCCAAAATGTATTACTGAGTTGAAAGAAGTGGATTCTGGTGCATGGTTTTGAAACCGCAGTCAGAAAAAAAATCACAACCATATCAACATGTTTATAACCCCCGGGGCTGTCGTTTTGGTCAAAAAATTAAAATTCTAAAAGTTCAGTTTTTTCTGCTTTAAACTCTAGGTACACATCCAAAATGTATTACTGAGTTGAAAGAAGTGGATTCTGGTGCATGGTTTTGAAACCGCAGTCAGAAAAAAATCACAACCATATCAACATGTTTATAATCCCCGGGGCTGTCGTTTTGGTCAAAAAATGAAAATTCTAAAAGTTCCGTTTTTTTCTGCTTTAAACTCTAGGTACACATCCAAAATGTATTACTGAGTTGAAAGAAGTGGATTCTGGTGCATGGTTTTGAAACCGCAGTCAGAAAAAAAATCACAACCATATCAACATGTTTATAACCCCCGGGGCTGTCGTTTTGGTCAAAAAATTAAAATTCTAAAAGTTCAGTTTTTTCTGCTTTAAACTCTAGGTACACATCCAAAATGTATTACTGAGTTGAAAGAAGTGGATTCTGGTGCATGGTTTTGAAACCGCAGTCAGAAAAAAAATCACAGCCATATCAACATGTTAAAAACCCCCGGGGCTGTCGTTTTGGTCAAAAAATGAAAATTCTAAAAGTTCCGTTTTTTCTGCTTTAAACTCTAGGTACACATCCAAAATGTATTACTGAGTTGAAAGAAGTGGATTCTGGTGCATGGTTTTGAAACCGCAGTCAGAAAAAAAAATCACAACCATATCAACATGTTTATAACCCCTGGGGCTGTCGTTTTGGTCAAAAAATGAAAATTCTAAAAGTTCCGTATTTTTTCTGCTTTAAACTCTAGGTACACATCCAAAATGTATTACTGAGTTGAAAGAAGGGGATTCTGGTGCATGGTTTTGAAACCGCAGTCAGAAAACAAATCACAACCATATCAACATGTTAATAAGCCCCGGGGCTGTCCTTTTGGTCAAAAAATTAAAATTCTAAAAGTTCATGTTTTTCTGCTTTAAACTCTAGGTACACATCCAAAATGTATTACTGAGTTGAAAGAAGTGGATTCTGGTGCATGGTTTTGAAACCGCAGTCAGAAAAAAAAATCACTTCTATATCAACATGTTTATAACCCCCGGGGCTGTCGTTTTGGTCAAAAAATCAAAATTCTAAAAGTTCATGTTTTTCTGCTTTAAACTCTAGGTACACATCCAAAATGTATTACTGAGTTGAAAGAAGTGGATTCTGGTGCATGGTTTTGAAACCGCAGTCAGAAAAAAAATCACAACCATATCAACATGTTTATAACCACCGGGGCTGTCGTTTTGGTCAAAAAATGAAAATTCTAAAAGTTCTGTTTTTTATGCTTTAAACTCTAGGTACACATCCAAAATGTATTACTGAGTTGAAAGAAGTGGATTGTGGTGCATGGTTTTGAAACCGCAGTCAGAAAAAAAATCACATCCATATCAACATGTTTATAACCCCCGGGGCTGTCGTTTTGGTCAAAAAATGAAAATTCTAAAAGTTCCGTTTTTTCTGCTTTAAACTCTAGGTACACATCCAAAATGTATTACTGAGTTGAAAGAAGGGGATTCTGGTGCATGGTTTTGAAACCGCAGTCAGAAAAAAAATCACAACCATATCAACATGTTTATAACCCCCGGGGCTGTCGTTTTGGTCAAAAAATGAAAATTCTAAAAGTTCCGTTTTTTCTGCTTTAAACTCTAGGTACACAACCAAAATGTATTACTGAGTTGAAAGAAGTGGATTCTGGTGCATGGTTTTGAAACCGCAGTCAGAAAAAAAATCACAGCCATATCAACATGTTAAAAACCCCCGGGGCTGTCGTTTTGGTCAAAAAATGAAAATTCTAAAAGTTCCGTTTTTTCTGCTTTAAACTCTAGGTACACATCCAAAATGTATTACTGAGTTGAAAGAAGTGGATTCTGGTGCATGGTTTTGAAACCGCAGTCAGAAAAAAAAATCACAACCATATCAACATGTTTATAACCCCTGGGGCTGTCGTTTTGGTCAAAAAATGAAAATTCTAAAAGTTCCGTATTTTTTCTGCTTTAAACTCTAGGTACACATCCAAAATGTATTACTGAGTTGAAAGAAGGGGATTCTGGTGCATGGTTTTGAAACCGCAGTCAGAAAACAAATCACAACCATATCAACATTTTTATAAACCCCGGGGCTGTCGTTTTGGTCAAAAAATGAAAATTCTAAAAGTTCCGTTTTTTCTGCTTTAAACTCTAGGTACACATCCAAAATGTATTACTGAGTTGAAAGATTGGGATTCTGGTGCATGGTTTTGAAACCGCAGTCAGAAAAAAAATCACAACCATATCAACATGTTAATAAGCCCCGGGGCTGTCCTTTTGGTCAAAAAATGAAAATTCTAAAAGTTCATGTTTTTCTGCTTTAAACTCTAGGTACACATCCAAAATGTATTACTGAGTTGAAAGAAGTGGATTCTGGTGCATGGTTTTGAAACCGCAGTCAGAAAAAAAAATCACTTCTATATCAACATGTTTATAACCCCCGGGGCTGTCGTTTTGGTCAAAAAATCAAAATTCTAAAAGTTCATGTTTTTCTGCTTTAAACTCTAGGTACACATCCAAAATGTATTACTGAGTTGAAAGAAGTGGATTCTGGTGCATGGTTTTGAAACCGCAGTCAGAAAAAAAATCACAACCATATCAACATGTTTATAACCCCCGGGGCTGTCGTTTTGGTCAAAAAATGAAAATTCTAAAAGTTCCGTTTTTTTCTGCTTTAAACTCTAGGTACACATCCAAAATGTATTACTGAGTTGAAAGAAGGGGATTCTGGTGCATGGTTTTGAAACCGCAGTCAGAAAAAAAATCACAACCATATCAACATGTTTATAACCCCCGGGGCTGTCGTGTTGGTCAAAAAATTAAAATTCTAAAAGTTCCGTTTTTTCTGCTTTAAACTCTAGGTACACATCCAAAATGTATTACTGAGTTGAAAGAAGTGGATTCTGGTGCATGGTTTTGAAACCGCAGTCAGAAAAAAAATCACAACCATATCAACATGTTTATAACCCCCGGGGCTGTCGTGTTGGTCAAAAAATTAAAATTCTAAAAGTTCCGTTTTTTCTGCTTTAAACTCTAGGTACACATCCAAAATGTATTACTGAGTTGAAAGAAGTGGATTCTGGTGCATGGTTTTGAAACCGCAGTCAGAAAAAAAATCACAACCATATCAACATGTTTATAACCCCCGGGGCTGTCGTGTTGGTCAAAAAATTAAAATTCTAAAAGTTCCGTTTTTTCTGCTTTAAACTCTAGGTACACATCCAAAATGTATTACTGAGTTGAAAGAAGTGGATTCTGGTGCATGGTTTTGAAACCGCAGTCAGAAAAAAAAATCACAACCATATCAACATGTTTATAACCCCCGGGGCTGTCGTTTTGGTCAAAAAATGAAAATTCTAAAAGTTCTGTTTTTTCTGCTTTAAACTCTAGGTACACAACCAAAAGGTATTACTGAGTTGAAAGAAGTGGATTCTGATGCATGGTTTTGAAACCGCAGTCAGAAAAAAAATCACAACCATATCAACATGTTTATAACCCCCGGGGCTGTCGTGTTGGTCAAAAAATTAAAATTCTAAAAGTTCCGTTTTTTCTGCTTTAAACTCTAGGTACACATCCAAAATGTATTACTGAGTTGAAAGAAGTGGATTCTGGTGCATGGTTTTGAAACCGCAGTCAGAAAAAAAATCACAACCATATCAACATGTTTATAACCACCGGGGCTGTCGTTTTGGTCAAAAAATGAAAATTCTAAAAGTTCTGTTTTTTATGCTTTAAACTCTAGGTACACATCCAAAATGTATTACTGAGTTGAAAGAAGTGGATTGTGGTGCATGGTTTTGAAACCGCAGTCAGAAAAAAAATCACATCCATATCAACATGTTTATAACCCCCGGGGCTGTCGTTTTGGTCAAAAAATGAAAATTCTAAAAGTTCCGTTTTTTCTGCTTTAAACTCTAGGTACACATCCAAAATGTATTACTGAGTTGAAAGAAGGGGATTCTGGTGCATGGTTTTGAAACCGCAGTCAGAAAAAAAATCACAACCATATCAACATGTTTATAACCCCCGGGGCTGTCGTTTTGGTCAAAAAATGAAAATTCTAAAAGTTCCGTTTTTTCTGCTTTAAACTCTAGGTACACAACCAAAAGGTATTACTGAGTTGAAAGAAGTGGATTCTGGTGCATGGTTTTGAAACCGCAGTCAGAAAAAAAATCACAACCATATCAACATGTTTATAACCCCCGGGGCTGTCGTGTTGGTCAAAAAATTAAAATTCTAAAAGTTCAGTTTTTTCTGCTTTAAACTCTAGGTACACATCCAAAATGTATTACTGAGTTGAAAGAAGTGGATTCTGGTGCATGGTTTTGAAACCGCAGTCAGAAAAAAAATCACATCCATATCAACATTTTTATAACCCCCGGGGCTGTCGTTTTGGTCAAAAAATGAAAATTCTAAAAGTTCCGTTTTTTCTGCTTTAAACTCTAGGTACACATCCAAAATGTATTACTGAGTTGAAAGAAGTGGATTCTGGTGCATGGTTTTGAAACCGCAGTCAGAAAAAAAAATCACAACCATATCAACATGTTTATAACCCCTGGGGCTGTCGTTTTGGTCAAAAAATGAAAATTCTAAAAGTTCCGTATTTTTTCTGCTTTAAACTCTAGGTACACATCCAAAATGTATTACTGAGTTGAAAGAAGGGGATTCTGGTGCATGGTTTTGAAACCGCAGTCAGAAAACAAATCACAACCATATCAACATTTTTATAAACCCCGGGGCTGTCGTTTTGGTCAAAAAATGAAAATTCTAAAAGTTCCGTTTTTTCTGCTTTAAACTCTAGGTACACATCCAAAATGTATTACTGAGTTGAAAGATTGGGATTCTGGTGCATGGTTTTGAAACCGCAGTCAGAAAAAAAATCACAACCATATCAACATGTTAATAAGCCCCGGGGCTGTCCTTTTGGTCAAAAAATGAAAATTCTAAAAGTTCATGTTTTTCTGCTTTAAACTCTAGGTACACATCCAAAATGTATTACTGAGTTGAAAGAAGTGGATTCTGGTGCATGGTTTTGAAACCGCAGTCAGAAAAAAAAATCACTTCTATATCAACATGTTTATAACCCCCGGGGCTGTCGTTTTGGTCAAAAAATCAAAATTCTAAAAGTTCATGTTTTTCTGCTTTAAACTCTAGGTACACATCCAAAATGTATTACTGAGTTGAAAGAAGTGGATTCTGGTGCATGGTTTTGAAACCGCAGTCAGAAAAAAAATCACAACCATATCAACATGTTTATAACCCCCGGGGCTGTCGTTTTGGTCAAAAAATGAAAATTCTAAAAGTTCCGTTTTTTCTGCTTTAAACTCTAGGTACACATCCAAAATGTATTACTGAGTTGAAAGAAGTGGATTCTGGTGCATGGTTTTGAAACCGCAGTCAGAAAAAAAATCACAACCATATCAACATGTTAATAACCCCCGGGGCTGTCGTTTTGGTCAAAAAATAAAAATTCTAGAAGTTCCGTTTTTTCTGCTTTAAACTCTAGGTACACATCCAAAATGTATTACTGAGTTGAAAGAAGTGGATTCTGGTGCATGGTTTTGAAACCGCAGTCAGAAAAAAAATCAAATCCATATCAACATGTTTATAACCCCCGGGGCTGTCGTTTTGGTCAAAAAATGAAAATTCTAAAAGTTCCGTTTTTTCTGCTTTAAACTCTAGGTACACATCCAAAATGTATTACTGAGTTGAAAGAAGGGGATTCTGGTGCATGGTTTTGAAACCGCAGTCAGAAAAAAAATCACAACCATATCAACATGTTTATAACCCCCGGGGCTGTCGTGTTGGTCAAAAAATTAAAATTCTAAAAGTTCCGTTTTTTCTGCTTTAAACTCTAGGTACACATCCAAAATGTATTACTGAGTTGAAAGAAGTGGATTCTGGTGCATGGTTTTGAAACCGCAGTCAGAAAAAAAATCACAACCATATCAACATGTTTATAACCCCCGGGGCTGTCGTTTTGGTCAAAAAATGAAAATTCTAAAAGTTCTGTTTTTTCTGCTTTAAACTCTAGGTACACAACCAAAAGGTATTACTGAGTTGAAAGAAGTGGATTCTGATGCATGGTTTTGAAACCGCAGTCAGAAAAAAAATCACAACCATATCAACATGTTTATAACCCCCGGGGCTGTCGTTTTGGTCAAAAAATTAAAATTCTAAAAGTTCTGTTTTTTCTGCTTTAAACTCTAGGTACACAACCAAAAGGTATTACTGAGTTGAAAGAAGTGGATTCTGATGCATGGTTTTGAAACCGCAGTCAGAAAAAAAATCACAACCATATCAACATGTTTATAACCACCGGGGCTGTCGTTTTGGTCAAAAAATGAAAATTCTAAAAGTTCTGTTTTTTATGCTTTAAACTCTAGGTACACATCCAAAATGTATTACTGAGTTGAAAGAAGTGGATTGTGGTGCATGGTTTTGAAACCGCAGTCAGAAAAAAAATCACATCCATATCAACATGTTTATAACCCCCGGGGCTGTCGTTTTGGTCAAAAAATGAAAATTCTAAAAGTTCCGTTTTTTCTGCTTTAAACTCTAGGTACACATCCAAAATGTATTACTGAGTTGAAAGAAGGGGATTCTGGTGCATGGTTTTGAAACCGCAGTCAGAAAAAAAATCACAACCATATCAACATGTTTATAACCCCCGGGGCTGTCGTTTTGGTCAAAAAATGAAAATTCTAAAAGTTCCGTTTTTTCTGCTTTAAACTCTAGGTACACAACCAAAATGTATTACTGAGTTGAAAGAAGTGGATTCTGGTGCATGGTTTTGAAACCGCAGTCAGAAAAAAAATCACAGCCATATCAACATGTTAAAAACCCCCGGGGCTGTCGTTTTGGTCAAAAAATGAAAATTCTAAAAGTTCCGTTTTTTCTGCTTTAAACTCTAGGTACACATCCAAAATGTATTACTGAGTTGAAAGATTGGGATTCTGGTGCATGGTTTTGAAACCGCAGTCAGAAAAAAAATCACAACCATATCAACATGTTAATAAGCCCCGGGGCTGTCCTTTTGGTCAAAAAATGAAAATTCTAAAAGTTCATGTTTTTCTGCTTTAAACTCTAGGTACACATCCAAAATGTATTACTGAGTTGAAAGAAGTGGATTCTGGTGCATGGTTTTGAAACCGCAGTCAGAAAAAAAAATCACTTCTATATCAACATGTTTATAACCCCCGGGGCTGTCGTTTTGGTCAAAAAATCAAAATTCTAAAAGTTCATGTTTTTCTGCTTTAAACTCTAGGTACACATCCAAAATGTATTACTGAGTTGAAAGAAGTGGATTCTGGTGCATGGTTTTGAAACCGCAGTCAGAAAAAAAATCACAACCATATCAACATGTTTATAACCCCCGGGGCTGTCGTTTTGGTCAAAAAATGAAAATTCTAAAAGTTCCGTTTTTTCTGCTTTAAACTCTAGGTACACATCCAAAATGTATTACTGAGTTGAAAGAAGTGGATTCTGGTGCATGGTTTTGAAACCGCAGTCAGAAAAAAAATCAAATCCATATCAACATGTTTATAACCCCCGGGGCTGTCGTTTTGGTCAAAAAATGAAAATTCTAAAAGTTCCGTTTTTTCTGCTTTAAACTCTAGGTACACATCCAAAATGTATTACTGAGTTGAAAGAAGGGGATTCTGGTGCATGGTTTTGAAACCGCAGTCAGAAAAAAAATCACAACCATATCAACATGTTTATAACCCCCGGGGCTGTCGTGTTGGTCAAAAAATTAAAATTCTAAAAGTTCCGTTTTTTCTGCTTTAAACTCTAGGTACACATCCAAAATGTATTACTGAGTTGAAAGAAGTGGATTCTGGTGCATGGTTTTGAAACCGCAGTCAGAAAAAAAATCACAACCATATCAACATGTTTATAACCCCCGGGGCTGTCGTTTTGGTCAAAAAATGAAAATTCTAAAAGTTCTGTTTTTTCTGCTTTAAACTCTAGGTACACAACCAAAAGGTATTACTGAGTTGAAAGAAGTGGATTCTGATGCATGGTTTTGAAACCGCAGTCAGAAAAAAAATCACAACCATATCAACATGTTTATAACCCCCGGGGCTGTCGTGTTGGTCAAAAAATTAAAATTCTAAAAGTTCCGTTTTTTCTGCTTTAAACTCTAGGTACACATCCAAAATGTATTACTGAGTTGAAAGAAGTGGATTCTGGTGCATGGTTTTGAAACCGAAGTCAGAAAAAAAATCACAACCATATCAACATGTTTATAACCACCGGGGCTGTCGTTTTGGTCAAAAAATGAAAATTCTAAAAGTTCTGTTTTTTATGCTTTAAACTCTAGGTACACATCCAAAATGTATTACTGAGTTGAAAGAAGTGGATTGTGGTGCATGGTTTTGAAACCGCAGTCAGAAAAAAAATCACATCCATATCAACATGTTTATAACCCCCGGGGCTGTCGTTTTGGTCAAAAAATGAAAATTCTAAAAGTTCCGTTTTTTCTGCTTTAAACTCTAGGTACACATCCAAAATGTATTACTGAGTTGAAAGAAGGGGATTCTGGTGCATGGTTTTGAAACCGCAGTCAGAAAAAAAATCACAACCATATCAACATGTTTATAACCCCCGGGGCTGTCGTTTTGGTCAAAAAATGAAAATTCTAAAAGTTCCGTTTTTTCTGCTTTAAACTCTAGGTACACAACCAAAAGGTATTACTGAGTTGAAAGAAGTGGATTCTGGTGCATGGTTTTGAAACCGCAGTCAGAAAAAAAATCACAACCATATCAACATGTTTATAACCCCCGGGGCTGTCGTGTTGGTCAAAAAATTAAAATTCTAAAAGTTCAGTTTTTTCTGCTTTAAACTCTAGGTACACATCCAAAATGTATTACTGAGTTGAAAGAAGTGGATTCTGGTGCATGGTTTTGAAACCGCAGTCAGAAAAAAAATCACATCCATATCAACATTTTTATAACCCCCGGGGCTGTCGTTTTGGTCAAAAAATGAAAATTCTAAAAGTTTCGTTTTTTCTGCTTTAAACTCTAGGTACACATCCAAAATGTATTACTGAGTTGAAATAAGTGGATTCTGGTGCATGGTTTTGAAACCGCAGTCAGAAAAAAAATCACAACCATATCAACATGTTAATAACCCACGGGGCTGTCGTTTTGGTCAAAAAATAAAAATTCTAGAAGTTCCGTTTTTTCTGCTTTAAACTCTAGGTACACATCCAAAATGTATTACTGAGTTGAAAGAAGTGGATTCTGGTGCATGGTTTTGAAACCGCAGTCAGAAAAAAAATCAAATCCATATCAACATGTTTATAACCCCCGGGGCTGTCGTTTTGTTCAAAAAATGAAAATTCTAAAAGTTCCGTTTTTTCTGCTTTAAACTCTAGGTACACATCCAAAATGTATTACTGAGTTGAAAGAAGGGGATTCTGGTGCATGGTTTTGAAACCGCAGTCAGAAAAAAAAATCACAACCATATCAACATGTTTATAACCCCTGGGGCTGTCGTTTTGGTCAAAAAATGAAAATTCTAAAAGTTCCGTTTTTTCTGCTTTAAACTCTAGGTACACATCCAAAATGTATTACTGAGTTGAAAGAAGTGGATTCTGGTGCATGGTTTTGAAACCGCAGTCAGAAAAAAAATCACATCCATATCAACATTTTTATAAACCCCGGGGCTGTCGTTTTGGTCAAAAAATTAAAATTCTAAAAGTTCCGTTTTTTCTGCTTTAAACTCTAGGTACACTTCCAAAATGTATTACTGAGTTGAAAGAAGTGGATTCTGGTGCATGGTTTTGAAACCGCAGTCAGAAAAAAAATCACATTCATATCAACATGTTTATAACCCCCGGGGCTGTCGTTTTGGTCAAAAAATGAAAATTCTAAAAGTTCTGTTTTTTCTGCTTTAAACTCTAGGTACACATCCAAAATGTATTACTGAGTTGAAAGAAGTGGATTCTGGTGCATGGTTTTGAAACCGCAGTCAGAAAAAAATCACAACCATATCAACATGTTTATAATCCCCGGGGCTGTCGTTTTGGTCAAAAAATGAAAATTCTAAAAGTTCCGTTTTTTTCTGCTTTAAACTCTAGGTACACATCCAAAATGTATTACTGAGTTGAAAGAAGTGGATTCTGGTGCATGGTTTTGAAACCGCAGTCAGAAAAAAAATCACAACCATATCAACATGTTTATAACCCCCGGGGCTGTCGTTTTGGTCAAAAAATTAAAATTCTAAAAGTTCAGTTTTTTCTGCTTTAAACTCTAGGTACACATCCAAAATGTATTACTGAGTTGAAAGAAGTGGATTCTGGTGCATGGTTTTGAAACCGCAGTCAGAAAAAAAATCACAACCATATCAACATGTTAAAAACCCCCGGGGCTGTCGTTTTGGTCAAAAAATGAAAATTCTAAAAGTTCAGTTTTTTCTGCTTTAAACTCTAGGTACACATCCAAAATGTATTACTGAGTTGAAAGAAGTGGATTCTGGTGCATGGTTTTGAAACCGCAGTCAGAAAAAAAATCACATCCATATCAACATTTTTATAAACCCCGGGGCTGTCGTTTTGGTCAAAAAATTAAAATTCTAAAAGTTCCGTTTTTTCTGCTTTAAACTCTAGGTACACTTCCAAAATGTATTACTGAGTTGAAAGAAGTGGATTCTGGTGCATGGTTTTGAAACCGCAGTCAGAAAAAAAATCACATTCATATCAACATGTTTATAACCCCCGGGGCTGTCGTTTTGGTCAAAAAATGAAAATTCTAAAAGTTCTGTTTTTTCTGCTTTAAACTCTAGGTACACATCCAAAATGTATTACTGAGTTGAAAGAAGTGGATTCTGGTGCATGGTTTTGAAACCGCAGTCAGAAAAAAATCACAACCATATCAACATGTTTATAATCCCCGGGGCTGTCGTTTTGGTCAAAAAATGAAAATTCTAAAAGTTCCGTTTTTTTCTGCTTTAAACTCTAGGTACACATCCAAAATGTATTACTGAGTTGAAAGAAGTGGATTCTGGTGCATGGTTTTGAAACCGCAGTCAGAAAAAAAATCACAACCATATCAACATGTTTATAACCCCCGGGGCTGTCGTTTTGGTCAAAAAATTAAAATTCTAAAAGTTCAGTTTTTTCTGCTTTAAACTCTAGGTACACATCCAAAATGTATTACTGAGTTGAAAGAAGTGGATTCTGGTGCATGGTTTTGAAACCGCAGTCAGAAAAAAAATCACAACCATATCAACATGTTAAAAACCCCCGGGGCTGTCGTTTTGGTCAAAAAATGAAAATTCTAAAAGTTCCGTTTATTTCTGCTTTAAACTCTAGGTACACATCCAAAATGTATTACTGAGTTGAAAGAAGTGGATTCTGGTGCATGGTTTTTAAACCGCAGTCAGAAAAAAAATCACTTCCATATCAACATGTTTATAACCCCCGGGGCTGTCGTTTTGGTCAAAAAATCAAAATTCTAAAAGTTCATGTTTTTCTGCTTTAAACTCTAGGTACACATCCAAAATGTATTACTGAGTTGAAAGAAGTGGATTCTGGTGCATGGTTTTGAAACCGCAGTCAGAAAAAAAATCACTTCCATATCAACATGTTTATAACCCCCGGGGCTGTCGTTTTGGTCAAAAAATCAAAATTCTAAAAGTTCATGTTTTTCTGCTTTAAACTCTAGGTACACATCCAAAATGTATTACTGAGTTGAAAGAAGTGGATTCTGGTGCATGGTTTTTAAACCGCAGTCAGAAAAAAAATCACTTCCATATCAACATGTTTATAACCCCCGGGGCTGTCGTTTTGGTCAAAAAATCAAAATTCTAAAAGTTCATGTTTTTCTGCTTTAAACTCTAGGTACACATCCAAAATGTATTACTGAGTTGAAAGAAGTGTATTCTGGTGCATGGTTTTGAAACCGCAGTCAGAAAAAAAAATCACAACCATATCAACATGTTTATAACCCCCGGGGCTGTCGTTTTGGTCAAAAAATGAAAATTCTAAAAGTTCAGTTTTTTCTGCTTTAAACTCTAGGTACACATCCAAAATGTATTACTGAGTTGAAAGAAGTGGATTCTGGTGCATGGTTTTGAAACCGCAGTCAGAAAAAAAATCACATCCATATCAACATTTTTATAAACCCCGGGGCTGTCGTTTTGGTCAAAAAATGAAAATTCTAAAAGTTCCGTTTTTTCTGCTTTAAACTCTAGGTACACTTCCAAAATGTATTACTGAGTTGAAAGAAGTGGATTCTGGTGCATGGTTTTAAAACCGCAGTCAGAAAAAAAATCACATTCATATCAACATGTTTATAACCCCCGGGGCTGTCGTTTTGGTCAAAAAATGAAAATTCTAAAAGTTCTGTTTTTTCTGCTTTAAACTATAGGTACACATCCAAAATGTATTACTGAGTTGAAAGAAGTGGATTCTGGTGCATTATTTTGAAACTGCAGTCAGAAAAAAAATCACAACCATATCAACATGTTTATAACCCCCGGGGCTGTCGTTTTGGTCAAAAAATGAAAATTCTAAAAGTTCAGTTTTTTCTGCTTTAAACTCTAGGTACACATCCAAAATGTATTACTGAGTTGAAAGAAGTGGATTCTGGTGCATGGTTTTGAAACCGCAGTCAGAAAAAAAATCACAACCATATCAACATGTTTATAACCCCCGGGGCTGTCGTTTTGGTCAAAAAATGAAAATTCTAAAAGTTCCGTTTTTTCTGCTTTAAACTCTAGGTACACATCCAAAATGTATTACTGAGTTGAAAGAAGTGGATTCTGGTGCATGGTTTTGAAACCGCAGTCAGAAAAAAAATCACAACCATATCAACATGTTAATAACCCCCGGGGCTGTCGTTTTGGTCAAAAAATGAAAATTCTAAAAGTTCCGTTTTTTCTGCTTTAAACTCTAGGTACACATCCAAAATGTATTACTGAGTTGAAAGAAGTGGATTCTGGTGCATGGTTTTGAAACCGCAGTCAGAAAAAAAATCACAACCATATCAACATGTTAATAACCCCCGGGGCTGTCGTTTTGGTCAAAAAATGAAAATTCTAAAAGTTCCGTTTATTCTGCTTTAAACTCTAGGTACACAACCAAAAGGTATTACTGAGTTGAAAGAAGTG
Organism: Crinia signifera; assembly: GCF_055691185.1. Classification (NCBI taxonomy): domain Eukaryota; kingdom Metazoa; phylum Chordata; class Amphibia; order Anura; family Myobatrachidae; genus Crinia; species Crinia signifera. Next base: position 55,163 of record NW_028142116.1, read on the forward strand.
GATTCTGGTGCATGGTTTTGAAACCGCAGTCAGAAAAAAATCACAACCATATCAACATGTTTATAATCCCCGGGGCTGTCGTTTTGGTCAAAAAATGAAAATTCTAAAAGTTCCGTTTTTTTCTGCTTTAAACTCTAGGTACACATCCAAAATGTATTACTGAGTTGAAAGAAGTGGATTCTGGTGCATGGTTTTGAAACCGCAGTCAGAAAAAAAATCACAACCATATCAACATGTTTAGAACCCCCGGGGCTGTCGTTTTGGTCAAAAAATTAAAATTCTAAAAGTTCAGTTTTTTCTGCTTTAAACTCTAGGTACACATCCAAAATGTATTACTGAGTTGAAAGAAGTGGATTCTGGTGCATGGTTTTGAAACCGCAGTCAGAAAAAAAAAATCACAACCATATCAACATGTTTATAACCCCTGGGGCTGTCGTTTTGGTCAAAAAATGAAAATTCTAAAAGTTCCGTTTTTTCTGCTTTAAACTCTAGGTACACATCCAAAATGTATTACTGAGTTGAAAGAAGTGGATTCTGGTGCATGGTTTTGAAACCGCAGTCAGAAAAAAAATCACATCCATATCAACATTTTTATAAACCCCGGGGCTGTCGTTTTGGTCAAAAAATGAAAATTCTAAAAGTTCCGTTTTTTCTGCTTTAAACTCTAGGTACACTTCCAAAATGTATTACTGAGTTGAAAGAAGTGGATTCTGGTGCATGGTTTTGAAACCGCAGTCAGAAAAAAAAATCACAACCATATCAACATGTTTATAACCCCTGGGGCTGTCGTTTTGGTCAAAAAATGAAAATTCTAAAAGTTCTGTTTTTTCTGCTTTAAACTCTAGGTACACATCCAAAATGTATTACTGAGTTGAAAGAAGGGGATTCTGGTGCATGGTTTTGAAACCGCAGTCAGAAAAAAAATCACAACCATATCAACATGTTTATAACCCCCGGGGCTGTCGTTTTGGTCAAAAAATGAAAATTCTAAAAGTTCCGTTTTTTCTGCTTTAAACTCTAGGTACACAACCAAAAGGTATTACTGAGTTGAAAGAAGTGGATTCTGGTGCATGGTTTTGAAACCGCAGTCAGAAAAAAAATCACAACCATATCAACATGTTTATAACCCCCGGGGCTGTCGTTTTGGTCAAAAAATTAAAATTCTAAAAGTTCAGTTTTTTCTGCTTTAAACTCTAGGTACACATCCAAAATGTATTACTGAGTTGAAAGAAGTGGATTCTGGTGCATGGTTTTGAAACCGCAGTCAGAAAAAAAATCACAACCATATCAACATGTTAAAAACCCCCGGGGCTGTCGTTTTGGTCAAAAAATGAAAATTCTAAAAGTTCCGTTTATTTCTGCTTTAAACTCTAGGTACACATCCAAAATGTATTACTGAGTTGAAAGAAGTGGATTCTGGTGCATGGTTTTTAAACCGCAGTCAGAAAAAAAATCACTTCCATATCAACATGTTTATAACCCCCGGGGCTGTCGTTTTGGTCAAAAAATCAAAATTCTAAAAGTTCATGTTTTTCTGCTTTAAACTCTAGGTACACATCCAAAATGTATTACTGAGTTGAAAGAAGTGGATTCTGGTGCATGGTTTTGAAACCGCAGTCAGAAAAAAAATCACTTCCATATCAACATGTTTATAACCCCCGGGGCTGTTGTTTTGGTCAAAAAATCAAAATTCTAAAAGTTCATGTTTTTCTGCTTTAAACTCTAGGTACACATCCAAAATGTATTACTGAGTTGAAAGAAGTGGATTCTGGTGCATGGTTTTGAAACCGCAGTCAGAAAAAAAAATCACAACCATATCAACATGTTTATAACCCCCGGGGCTGTCGTTTTGGTCAAAAAATGAAAATTCTAAAAGTTCCGTTTTTTCTGCTTTAAACTCTAGGTACACATCCAAAATGTATTACTGAGTTGAAAGAAGTGGATTCTGGTGCATGGTTTTGAAACCGCAGTCAGAAAAAAAATCACTTCCATATCAACATGTTTATAACCCCCGGGGCTGTCGTTTTGGTCAAAAAATCAAAATTCTAAAAGTTCATGTTTTTCTGCTTTAAACTCTAGGTACACATCCAAAATGTATTACTGAGTTGAAAGAAGTGGATTCTGGTGCATGGTTTTTAAACCGCAGTCAGAAAAAAAATCACTTCCATATCAACATGTTTATAACCCCCGGGGCTGTCGTTTTGGTCAAAAAATCAAAATTCTAAAAGTTCATGTTTTTCTGCTTTAAACTCTAGGTACACATCCAAAATGTATTACTGAGTTGAAAGAAGTGTATTCTGGTGCATGGTTTTGAAAACGCAGTCAGAAAAAAAAATCACAACCATATCAACATGTTTATAACCCCCGGGGCTGTCGTTTTGGTCAAAAAATGAAAATTCTAAAAGTTCAGTTTTTTCTGCTTTAAACTCTAGGTACACATCCAAAATGTATTACTGAGTTGAAAGAAGTGGATTCTGGTGCATGGTTTTGAAACCGCAGTCAGAAAAAAAATCACATCCATATCAACATTTTTATAAACCCCGGGGCTGTCGTTTTGGTCAAAAAATGAAAATTCTAAAAGTTCCGTTTTTTCTGCTTTAAACTCTAGGTACACTTCCAAAATGTATTACTGAGTTGAAAGAAGTGGATTCTGGTGCATGGTTTTAAAACCGCAGTCAGAAAAAAAATCACATTCATATCAACATGTTTATAACCCCCGGGGCTGTCGTTTTGGTCAAAAAATGAAAATTCTAAAAGTTCTGTTTTTTCTGCTTTAAACTATAGGTACACATCCAAAATGTATTACTGAGTTGAAAGAAGTGGATTCTGGTGCATTATTTTGAAACTGCAGTCAGAAAAAAAATCACAACCATATCAACATGTTTATAACCCCCGGGGCTGTCGTTTTGGTCAAAAAATGAAAATTCTAAAAGTTCAGTTTTTTCTGCTTTAAACTCTAGGTACACATCCAAAATGTATTACTGAGTTGAAAGAAGTGGATTCTGGTGCATGGTTTTGAAACCGCAGTCAGAAAAAAAATCACAACCATATCAACATGTTTATAACCCCCGGGGCTGTCGTTTTGGTCAAAAAATGAAAATTCTAAAAGTTCCGTTTTTTCTGCTTTAAACTCTAGGTACACATCCAAAATGTATTACTGAGTTGAAAGAAGTGGATTCTGGTGCATGGTTTTGAAACCGCAGTCAGAAAAAAAATCACAACCATATCAACATGTTAATAACCCCCGGGGCTGTCGTTTTGGTCAAAAAATGAAAATTCTAAAAGTTCCGTTTATTCTGCTTTAAACTCTAGGTACACAACCAAAAGGTATTACTGAGTTGAAAGAAGTGGATTCTGGTGCATGGTTTTGAAACCGCAGTCAGAAAAAAATCACAACCATATCAACATGTTTATAATCCCCGGGGCTGTCGTTTTGGTCAAAAAATGAAAATTCTAAAAGTTCCGTTTTTTTCTGCTTTAAACTCTAGGTACACATCCAAAATGTATTACTGAGTTGAAAGAAGTGGATTCTGGTGCATGGTTTTGAAACCGCAGTCAGAAAAAAAATCACAACCATATCAACATGTTTAGAACCCCCGGGGCTGTCGTTTTGGTCAAAAAATGAAAATTCTAAAAGTTCTGTTTTTTCTGCTTTAAACTCTAGGTACACATCCAAAATGTATTACTGAGTTGAAAGAAGTGGATTCTGGTGCATGGTTTTGAAACCGCAGTCAGAAAAAAAATCACAACCATATCAACATGTTAATAACCCCCGGGGCTGTCGTTTTGGTCAAAAAATGAAAATTCTAAAAGTTCCGTTTATTCTGCTTTAAACTCTAGGTACACAACCAAAAGGTATTACTGAGTTGAAAGAAGTGGATTCTGGTGCATGGTTTTGAAACCGCAGTCAGAAAAAAATCACAACCATATCAACATGTTTATAATCCCCGGGGCTGTCGTTTTGGTCAAAAAATGAAAATTCTAAAAGTTCCGTTTTTTTCTGCTTTAAACTCTAGGTACACATCCAAAATGTATTACTGAGTTGAAAGAAGTGGATTCTGGTGCATGGTTTTGAAACCGCAGTCAGAAAAAAAATCACAACCATATCAACATGTTAAAAACCCCCGGGGCTGTCGTTTTGGTCAAAAAATGAAAATTCTAAAAGTTCCGTTTTTTTCTGCTTTAAACTCTAGGTACACATCCAAAATGTATTACTGAGTTGAAAGAAGTGGATTCTGGTGCATGGTTTTGAAACCGCAGTCAGAAAAAAAAATCACAACCATATCAACATGTTTATAACCCCTGGGGCTGTCGTTTTGGTCAAAAAATGAAAATTCTAAAAGTTCCGTTTTTTCTGCTTTAAACTCTAGGTACACATCCAAAATGTATTACTGAGTTGAAAGAAGTGGATTCTGGTGCATGGTTTTGAAACCGCAGTCAGAAAAAAAATCACATCCATATCAACATTTTTATAAACCCCGGGGCTGTCGTTTTGGTCAAAAAATGAAAATTCTAAAAGTTCCGTTTTTTCTGCTTTAAACTCTAGGTACACTTCCAAAATGTATTACTGAGTTGAAAGAAGTGGATTCTGGTGCATGGTTTTGAAACCGCAGTCAGAAAAAAAATCACATTCATATCAACATGTTTATAACCCCCGGGGCTGTCGTTTTGGTCAAAAAATTAAAATTCTAAAAGTTCTGTTTTTTCTGCTTTAAACTCTAGGTACACATCCAAAATGTATTACTGAGTTGAAAGAAGTGGATTCTGGTGCATGGTTTTGAAACCGCAGTCAGAAAAAAAATCACAACCATATCAACATGTTTATAACCCCCGGGGCTGTCGTTTTGGTAAAAAAATGAAAATTCTAAAAGTTCCGTTTTTTCTGCTTTAAACTCTAGGTACACATCCAAAATGTATTACTGAGTTGAAAGAAGGGGATTCTGGTGCATGGTTTTGAAACCGCAGTCAGAAAAAAAATCACAACCATATCAACATGTTTATAACCCCCGGGGCTGTCGTTTTGGTCAAAAATGAAAATTCTAAAAGTTCCGTTTTTTCTGCTTTAAACTCTAGGTACACAACCAAAAGGTATTACTGAGTTGAAAGAAGTGGATTCTGGTGCATGGTTTTGAAACCGCAGTCAGAAAAAAATCACAACCATATCAACATGTTTATAATCCCCGGGGCTGTCGTTTTGGTCAAAAAATGAAAATTCTAAAAGTTCCGTTTTTTTCTGCTTTAAACTCTAGGTACACATCCAAAATGTATTACTGAGTTGAAAGAAGTGGATTCTGGTGCATGGTTTTGAAACCGCAGTCAGAAAAAAAATCACAACCATATCAACATGTTTATAACCCCCGGGGCTGTCGTTTTGGTCAAAAAATTAAAATTCTAAAAGTTCAGTTTTTTCTGCTTTAAACTCTAGGTACACATCCAAAATGTATTACTGAGTTGAAAGAAGTGGATTCTGGTGCATGGTTTTGAAACCGCAGTCAGAAAAAAAATCACAACCATATCAACATGTTAAAAACCCCCGGGGCTGTCGTTTTGGTCAAAAAATGAAAATTCTAAAAGTTCCGTTTATTTCTGCTTTAAACTCTAGGTACACATCCAAAATGTATTACTGAGTTGAAAGAAGTGGATTCTGGTGCATGGTTTTTAAACCGCAGTCAGAAAAAAAATCACTTCCATATCAACATGTTTATAACCCCCGGGGCTGTCGTTTTGGTCAAAAAATCAAAATTCTAAAAGTTCATGTTTTTCTGCTTTAAACTCTAGGTACACATCCAAAATGTATTACTGAGTTGAAAGAAGTGGATTCTGGTGCATGGTTTTGAAACCGCAGTCAGAAAAAAAATCACTTCCATATCAACATGTTTATAACCCCCGGGGCTGTCGTTTTGGTCAAAAAATCAAAATTCTAAAAGTTCATGTTTTTCTGCTTTAAACTCTAGGTACACATCCAAAATGTATTACTGAGTTGAAAGAAGTGGATTCTGGTGCATGGTTTTGAAACCGCAGTCAGAAAAAAAATCACAACCATATCAACATGTTTATAACCCCCGGGGCTGTCGTTTTGGTAAAAAAATGAAAATTCTAAAAGTTCCGTTTTTTCTGCTTTAAACTCTAGGTACACATCCAAAATGTATTACTGAGTTGAAAGAAGGGGATTCTGGTGCATGGTTTTGAAACCGCAGTCAGAAAAAAAATCACAACCATATCAACATGTTTATAACCCCCGGGGCTGTCGTTTTGGTCAAAAATGAAAATTCTAAAAGTTCCGTTTTTTCTGCTTTAAACTCTAGGTACACAACCAAAAGGTATTACTGAGTTGAAAGAAGTGGATTCTGGTGCATGGTTTTGAAACCGCAGTCAGAAAAAAATCACAACCATATCAACATGTTTATAATCCCCGGGGCTGTCGTTTTGGTCAAAAAATGAAAATTCTAAAAGTTCCGTTTTTTTCTGCTTTAAACTCTAGGTACACATCCAAAATGTATTACTGAGTTGAAAGAAGTGGATTCTGGTGCATGGTTTTGAAACCGCAGTCAGAAAAAAAATCACAACCATATCAACATGTTTATAACCCCCGGGGCTGTCGTTTTGGTCAAAAAATTAAAATTCTAAAAGTTCAGTTTTTTCTGCTTTAAACTCTAGGTACACATCCAAAATGTATTACTGAGTTGAAAGAAGTGGATTCTGGTGCATGGTTTTGAAACCGCAGTCAGAAAAAAAATCACAACCATATCAACATGTTAAAAACCCCCGGGGCTGTCGTTTTGGTCAAAAAATGAAAATTCTAAAAGTTCCGTTTATTTCTGCTTTAAACTCTAGGTACACATCCAAAATGTATTACTGAGTTGAAAGAAGTGGATTCTGGTGCATGGTTTTTAAACCGCAGTCAGAAAAAAAATCACTTCCATATCAACATGTTTATAACCCCCGGGGCTGTCGTTTTGGTCAAAAAATCAAAATTCTAAAAGTTCATGTTTTTCTGCTTTAAACTCTAGGTACACATCCAAAATGTATTACTGAGTTGAAAGAAGTGGATTCTGGTGCATGGTTTTGAAACCGCAGTCAGAAAAAAAATCACTTCCATATCAACATGTTTATAACCCCCGGGGCTGTCGTTTTGGTCAAAAAATCAAAATTCTAAAAGTTCATGTTTTTCTGCTTTAAACTCTAGGTACACATCCAAAATGTATTACTGAGTTGAAAGAAGTGGATTCTGGTGCATGGTTTTTAAACCGCAGTCAGAAAAAAAATCACTTCCATATCAACATGTTTATAACCCCCGGGGCTGTCGTTTTGGTCAAAAAATCAAAATTCTAAAAGTTCATGTTTTTCTGCTTTAAACTCTAGGTACACATCCAAAATGTATTACTGAGTTGAAAGAAGTGTATTCTGGTGCATGGTTTTGAAACCGCAGTCAGAAAAAAAAATCACAACCATATCAACATGTTTATAACCCCCGGGGCTGTCGTTTTGGTCAAAAAATGAAAATTCTAAAAGTTCAGTTTTTTCTGCTTTAAACTCTAGGTACACATCCAAAATGTATTACTGAGTTGAAAGAAGTGGATTCTGGTGCATGGTTTTGAAACCGCAGTCAGAAAAAAAATCACATCCATATCAACATTTTTATAAACCCCGGGGCTGTCGTTTTGGTCAAAAAATGAAAATTCTAAAAGTTCCGTTTTTTCTGCTTTAAACTCTAGGTACACTTCCAAAATGTATTACTGAGTTGAAAGAAGTGGATTCTGGTGCATGGTTTTAAAACCGCAGTCAGAAAAAAAATCACATTCATATCAACATGTTTATAACCCCCGGGGCTGTCGTTTTGGTCAAAAAATGAAAATTCTAAAAGTTCTGTTTTTTCTGCTTTAAACTATAGGTACACATCCAAAATGTATTACTGAGTTGAAAGAAGTGGATTCTGGTGCATTATTTTGAAACTGCAGTCAGAAAAAAAATCACAACCATATCAACATGTTTATAACCCCCGGGGCTGTCGTTTTGGTCAAAAAATGAAAATTCTAAAAGTTCAGTTTTTTCTGCTTTAAACTCTAGGTACACATCCAAAATGTATTACTGAGTTGAAAGAAGTGGATTCTGGTGCATGGTTTTGAAACCGCAGTCAGAAAAAAAATCACAACCATATCAACATGTTTATAACCCCCGGGGCTGTCGTTTTGGTCAAAAAATGAAAATTCTAAAAGTTCCGTTTTTTCTGCTTTAAACTCTAGGTACACATCCAAAATGTATTACTGAGTTGAAAGAAGTGGATTCTGGTGCATGGTTTTGAAACCGCAGTCAGAAAAAAAATCACAACCATATCAACATGTTAATAACCCCCGGGGCTGTCGTTTTGGTCAAAAAATGAAAATTCTAAAAGTTCCGTTTATTCTGCTTTAAACTCTAGGTACACAACCAAAAGGTATTACTGAGTTGAAAGAAGTGGATTCTGGTGCATGGTTTTGAAACCGCAGTCAGAAAAAAATCACAACCATATCAACATGTTTATAATCCCCGGGGCTGTCGTTTTGGTCAAAAAATGAAAATTCTAAAAGTTCCGTTTTTTTCTGCTTTAAACTCTAGGTACACATCCAAAATGTATTACTGAGTTGAAAGAAGTGGATTCTGGTGCATGGTTTTGAAACCGCAGTCAGAAAAAAAATCACAACCATATCAACATGTTTAGAACCCCCGGGGCTGTCGTTTTGGTCAAAAAATGAAAATTCTAAAAGTTCCGTTTTTTCTGCTTTAAACTCTAGGTACACATCCAAAATGTATTACTGAGTTGAAAGAAGTGGATTCTGGTGCATGGTTTTGAAACCGCAGTCAGAAAAAAAATCACAACCATATCAACATGTTAATAACCCCCGGGGCTGTCGTTTTGGTCAAAAAATGAAAATTCTAAAAGTTCCGTTTATTCTGCTTTAAACTCTAGGTACACAACCAAAAGGTATTACTGAGTTGAAAGAAGTGGATTCTGGTGCATGGTTTTGAAACCGCAGTCAGAAAAAAATCACAACCATATCAACATGTTTATAATCCCCGGGGCTGTCGTTTTGGTCAAAAAATGAAAATTCTAAAAGTTCCGTTTTTTTCTGCTTTAAACTCTAGGTACACATCCAAAATGTATTACTGAGTTGAAAGAAGTGGATTCTGGTGCATGGTTTTGAAACCGCAGTCAGAAAAAAAATCACAACCATATCAACATGTTAAAAACCCCCGGGGCTGTCGTTTTGGTCAAAAAATGAAAATTCTAAAAGTTCCGTTTTTTTCTGCTTTAAACTCTAGGTACACATCCAAAATGTATTACTGAGTTGAAAGAAGTGGATTCTGGTGCATGGTTTTGAAACCGCAGTCAGAAAAAAAAATCACAACCATATCAACATGTTTATAACCCCTGGGGCTGTCGTTTTGGTCAAAAAATGAAAATTCTAAAAGTTCCGTTTTTTCTGCTTTAAACTCTAGGTACACATCCAAAATGTATTACTGAGTTGAAAGAAGTGGATTCTGGTGCATGGTTTTGAAACCGCAGTCAGAAAAAAAATCACATCCATATCAACATTTTTATAAACCCCGGGGCTGTCGTTTTGGTCAAAAAATGAAAATTCTAAAAGTTCCGTTTTTTCTGCTTTAAACTCTAGGTACACTTCCAAAATGTATTACTGAGTTGAAAGAAGTGGATTCTGGTGCATGGTTTTGAAACCGCAGTCAGAAAAAAAATCACATTCATATCAACATGTTTATAACCCCCGGGGCTGTCGTTTTGGTCAAAAAATGAAAATTCTAAAAGTTCTGTTTTTTCTGCTTTAAACTCTAGGTACACATCCAAAATGTATTACTGAGTTGAAAGAAGTGGATTCTGGTGCATGGTTTTGAAACCGCAGTCAGAAAAAAAATCACAACCATATCAACATGTTTATAACCCCCGGGGCTGTCGTTTTGGTAAAAAAATGAAAATTCTAAAAGTTCCGTTTTTTCTGCTTTAAACTCTAGGTACACATCCAAAATGTATTACTGAGTTGAAAGAAGGGGATTCTGGTGCATGGTTTTGAAACCGCAGTCAGAAAAAAAATCACAACCATATCAACATGTTTATAACCCCCGGGGCTGTCGTTTTGGTCAAAAATGAAAATTCTAAAAGTTCCGTTTTTTCTGCTTTAAACTCTAGGTACACAACCAAAAGGTATTACTGAGTTGAAAGAAGTGGATTCTGGTGCATGGTTTTGAAACCGCAGTCAGAAAAAAATCACAACCATATCAACATGTTTATAATCCCCGGGGCTGTCGTTTTGGTCAAAAAATGAAAATTCTAAAAGTTCCGTTTTTTTCTGCTTTAAACTCTAGGTACACATCCAAAATGTATTACTGAGTTGAAAGAAGTGGATTCTGGTGCATGGTTTTGAAACCGCAGTCAGAAAAAAAATCACAACCATATCAACATGTTTATAACCCCCGGGGCTGTCGTTTTGGTCAAAAAATTAAAATTCTAAAAGTTCATTTTTTTCTGCTTTAAACTCTAGGTACACATCCAAAATGTATTACTGAGTTGAAAGAAGTGGATTCTGGTGCATGGTTTTGAAACCGCAGTCAGAAAAAAAATCACAACCATATCAACATGTTAAAAACCCCCGGGGCTGTCGTTTTGGTCAAAAAATGAAAATTCTAAAAGTTCCGTTTATTTCTGCTTTAAACTCTAGGTACACATCCAAAATGTATTACTGAGTTGAAAAAAGTGGATTCTGGTGCATGGTTTTTAAACCGCAGTCAGAAAAAAAATCACTTCCATATCAACATGTTTATAACCCCCGGGGCTGTCGTTTTGGTCAAAAAATCAAAATTCTAAAAGTTCATGTTTTTCTGCTTTAAACTCTAGGTACACATCCAAAATGTATTACTGAGTTGAAAGAAGTGGATTCTGGTGCATGGTTTTGAAACCGCAGTCAGAAAAAAAAAATCACAACCATATCAACATGTTTATAACCCCCGGGGATGTCGTTTTGGTCAAAAAATGAAAATTCTAAAAGTTCCGTTTTTTCTGCTTTAAACTCTAGGTACACATCCAAAATGTATTACTGAGTTAAAAAAAGTGGATTCTGGTGCATGGTTTTGAAACCGCAGTCAGAAAAAAAATCACATCCATATCAACATTTTTATAAACCCCGGGGCTGTCGTTTTGGTCAAAAAATGAAAATTCTAAAAGTTCCGTTTTTTCTGCTTTAAACTCTAGGTACACTTCCAAAATGTATTACTGAGTTGAAAGAAGTGGATTCTGGTGCATGGTTTTGAAACCGCAGTCAGAAAAAAAATCACATTCATATCAACATGTTTATAACCCCCGGGGCTGTCGTTTTGGTCAAAAAATGAAAATTCTAAAAGTTCTGTTTTTTCTGCTTTAAACTCTAGGTACACATCCAAAATGTATTACTGAGTTGAAAGAAGGGGATTCTGGTGCATGGTTTTGAAACCGCAGTCAGAAAAAAAAATCACAACCATATCAACATGTTTATAACCCCCGGGGCTATCGTTTTGGTCAAAAAATTTAAATTCTAAAAGTTCTATTTTTTCTGCTTTAAACTCTAGGTACACAACCAAAAGGTATTACTGAGTTGAAAGAAGTGGATTCTGATGCATGGTTTTGAAACCGCAGTCAGTAAAAAAATCACAACCATATCAACATGTTTATAACCCCCGGGGCTGTCGTGTTGGTCAAAAAATTAAAATTCTAAAAGTTCTGTTTTTTATGCTTTAAACTCTAGGTACACATCCAAAATGTATTACTGAGTTGAAAGAAGTGGATTGTGGTGCATGGTTTTGAAACCGCAGTCAGAAAAAAAAATCACATCCATATCAACATGTTTATAACCCCCGGGGCTGTCGTTTTGGTAAAAAAATGAAAATTCTAAAAGTTCCGTTTTTTCTGCTTTAAACTCTAGGTACACATCCAAAATGTATTACTGAGTTGAAAGAAGGGGATTCTGGTGCATGGTTTTGAAACCGCAGTCAGAAAAAAAATCACAACCATATCAACATGTTTATAACCCCCGGGGCTGTCGTTTTGGTCAAAAAATGAAAATTCTAAAAGTTCCGTTTTTTCTGCTTTAAACTCTAGGTACACAACCAAAAGGTATTACTGAGTTGAAAGAAGTGGATTCTGGTGCATGGTTTTGAAACCGCAGTCAGAAAAAAATCACAACCATATCAACATGTTTATAATCCCCGGGGCTGTCGTTTTGGTCAAAAAATGAAAATTCTAAAAGTTCCGTTTTTTTCTGCTTTAAACTCTAGGTACACATCCAAAATGTATTACTGAGTTGAAAGAAGTGGATTCTGGTGCATGGTTTTGAAACCGCAGTCAGAAAAAAAATCACAACCATATCAACATGTTTATAACCCCCGGGGCTGTCGTTTTGGTCAAAAAATTAAAGTTCTAAAAGTTCAGTTTTTTCTGCTTTAAACTCTAGGTACACATCCAAAATGTATTACTGAGTTGAAAGAAGTGGATTCTGGTGCATGGTTTTGAAACCGCAGTCAGAAAAAAAATCACAACCATATCAACATGTTAAAATCCCCCGGGGCTGTCGTTTTGGTCAAAAAATGAAAATTCTAAAAGTTCAGTTTATTTCTGCTTTAAACTCTAGGTACACATCCAAAATGTATTACTGAGTTGAAAGAAGTGGATTCTGGTGCATGGTTTTTAAACCGCAGTCAGAAAAAAAATCACTTCCATATCAACATGTTTATAACCCCCGGGGCTGTCGTTTTGGTCAAAAAATCAAAATTCTAAAAGTTCATGTTTTTCTGCTTTAAACTCTAGGTACACATCCAAAATGTATTACTGAGTTGAAAGAAGTGGATTCTGGTGCATGGTTTTGAAACCGCAGTCAGAAAAAAAATCACTTCCATATCAACATGTTTATAACCCCCGGGGCTGTCGTTTTGGTCAAAAAATCAAAATTCTAAAAGTTCATGTTTTTCTGCTTTAAACTCTAGGTACACATCCAAAATGTATTACTGAGTTGAAAGAAGTGGATTCTGGTGCATGGTTTTGAAACCGCAGTCAGAAAAAAAAATCACAACCATATTAACATGTTTATAACCCCCGGGGCTGTCGTTTTGGTCAAAAAATGAAAATTCTAAAAGTTCAGTTTTTTCTGCTTTAAACTCTAGATACACATCCAAAATGTATTACTGAGTTGAAAGAAGTGGATTCTGGTGCATGGTTTTGAAACCGCAGTCAGAAAAAAAATCACTTCCATATCAACATGTTTGTAACCCCCGGGGCTGTTGTTTTGGTCAAAAAATCAAAATTCTAAAAGTTCATGTTTTTCTGCTTTAAACTCTAGGTACACATCCAAAATGTATTACTGAGTTGAAAGAAGTGGATTCTGGTGCATGGTTTTGAAACCGCAGTCAGAAAAAAAAATCACAACCATATCAACATGTTTATAACCCCCGGGGCTGTCGTTTTGGTCAAAAAATGAAAATTCTAAAAGTTCAGTTTTTTCTGCTTTAAACTCTAGGTACACATCCAAAATGTATTACTGAGTTGAAAGAAGTGGATTCTGGTGCATGGTTTTGAAACCGCAGTCAGAAAAAAAATCACATCCATATCAACATTTTTATAAACCCCGGGGCTGTCGTTTTGGTCAAAAAATGAAAATTCTAAAAGTTCTGTTTTTTCTGCTTTAAACTCTAGGTACACATCCAAAATGTATTACTGAGTTGAAAGAAGTGGATTCTGGTGCATTATTTTGAAACCGCAGTCAGAAAAAAAATCACAACCATATCAACATGTTTATAACCCCCGGGGCTGTCGTTTTGGTCAAAAAATGAAAATTCTAAAAGTTCCGTTTTTTCTGCTTTAAACTCTAGGTACACAACCAAAAGGTATTACTGAGTTGAAAGAAGTGGATTCTGGTGCATGGTTTTGAAACCGCAGTCAGAAAAAAATCACAACCATATCAACATGTTTATAATCCCCGGGGCTGTCGTTTTGGTCAAAAAATGAAAATTCTAAAAGTTCCGTTTTTTCTGCTTTAAACTCTAGGTACACATCCAAAATGTATTACTGAGTTGAAAGAAGTGGATTCTGGTGCATGGTTTTGAAACCGCAGTCAGAAAAAAAATCACAACCATATCAACATGTTTATAACCCCCGGGGCTGTCGTTTTGGTCAAAAAATGAAAATTCTAAAAGTTCAGTTTTTTCTGCTTTAAACTCTAGGTACACATCCAAAATGTATTACTGAGTTGAAAGAAGTGGATTCTGGTGCATGGTTTTGAAACCGCAGTCAGAAAAAAAATCACATCCATATCAACATTTTTATAAACCCCGGGGCTGTCGTTTTGGTCAAAAAATGAAAATTCTAAAAGTTCTGTTTTTTCTGCTTTAAACTCTAGGTACACATCCAAAATGTATTACTGAGTTGAAAGAAGTGGATTCTGGTGCATTATTTTGAAACCGCAGTCAGAAAAAAAATCACAACCATATCAACATGTTTATAACCCCCGGGGCTGTCGTTTTGGTCAAAAAATGAAAATTCTAAAAGTTCCGTTTTTTCTGCTTTAAACTCTAGGTACACAACCAAAAGGTATTACTGAGTTGAAAGAAGTGGATTCTGGTGCATGGTTTTGAAACCGCAGTCAGAAAAAAATCACAACCATATCAACATGTTTATAATCCCCGGGGCTGTCGTTTTGGTCAAAAAATGAAAATTCTAAAAGTTCCGTTTTTTCTGCTTTAAACTCTAGGTACACATCCAAAATGTATTACTGAGTTGAAAGAAGTGGATTCTGGTGCATGGTTTTGAAACCGCAGTCAGAAAAAAAATCACAACCATATCAACATGTTTATAACCCCCGGGGCTGTCGTTTTGGTCAAAAAATTAAAATTCTAAAAGTTCAGTTTTTTCTGCTTTAAACTCTAGGTACACATCCAAAATGTATTACTGAGTTGAAAGAAGTGGATTCTGGTGCATGGTTTTGAAACCGCAGTCAGAAAAAAAATCACAACCATATCAACATGTTAAAAACCCCCGGGGCTGTCGTTTTGGTCAAAAAATGAAAATTCTAAAAGTTCCGTTTATTTCTGCTTTAAACTCTAGGTACACATCCAAAATGTATTACTGAGTTGAAAGAAGTGGATTCTGGTGCATGGTTTTGAAACCGCAGTCAGAAAAAAAATCACATCCATATCAACATTTTTATAAACCCCGGGGCTGTCGTTTTGGTCAAAAAATGAAAATTCTAAAAGTTCCGTTTTTTCTGCTTTAAACTCTAGGTACACTTCCAAAATGTATTACTGAGTTGAAAGAAGTGGATTCTGGTGCATGGTTTTGAAACCGCAGTCAGAAAAAAAATCACATTCATATCAACATGTTTATAACCCCCGGGGCTGTCGTTTTGGTCAAAAAATGAAAATTCTAAAAGTTCTGTTTTTTCTGCTTTAAACTCTAGGTACACATCCAAAATGTATTACTGAGTTGAAAGAAGTGGATTCTGGTGCATGGTTTTGAAACCGCAGTCAGAAAAAAAATCACAACCATATCAACATGTTTATAACCCCCGGGGCTGTCGTTTTGGTCAAAAAATTAAAGTTCTAAAAGTTCAGTTTTTTCTGCTTTAAACTCTAGGTACACATCCAAAATGTATTACTGAGTTGAAAGAAGTGGATTCTGGTGCATGGTTTTGAAACCGCAGTCAGAAAAAAAATCACAACCATATCAACATGTTAAAATCCCCCGGGGCTGTCGTTTTGGTCAAAAAATGAAAATTCTAAAAGTTCCGTTTATTTCTGCTTTAAACTCTAGGTACACATCCAAAATGTATTACTGAGTTGAAAGAAGTGGATTCTGGTGCATGGTTTTTAAACCGCAGTCAGAAAAAAAATCACTTCCATATCAACATGTTTATAACCCCCGGGGCTGTCGTTTTGGTCAAAAAATCAAAATTCTAAAAGTTCATGTTTTTCTGCTTTAAACTCTAGGTACACATCCAAAATGTATTACTGAGTTGAAAGAAGTGGATTCTGGTGCATGGTTTTGAAACCGCAGTCAGAAAAAAAATCACTTCCATATCAACATGTTTATAACCCCCGGGGCTGTCGTTTTGGTCAAAAAATCAAAATTCTAAAAGTTCATGTTTTTCTGCTTTAAACTCTAGGTACACATCCAAAATGTATTACTGAGTTGAAAGAAGTGGATTCTGGTGCATGGTTTTGAAACCGCAGTCAGAAAAAAAAATCACAACCATATTAACATGTTTATAACCCCCGGGGCTGTCGTTTTGGTCAAAAAATGAAAATTCTAAAAGTTCAGTTTTTTCTGCTTTAAACTCTAGGTACACATCCAAAATGTATTACTGAGTTGAAAGAAGTGGATTCTGGTGCATGGTTTTGAAACCGCAGTCAGAAAAAAAATCACTTCCATATCAACATGTTTATAACCCCCGGGGCTGTTGTTTTGGTCAAAAAATCAAAATTCTAAAAGTTCATGTTTTTCTGCTTTAAACTCTAGGTACACATCCAAAATGTATTACTGAGTTGAAAGAAGTGGATTCTGGTGCATGGTTTTGAAACCGCAGTCAGAAAAAAAAATCACAACCATATCAACATGTTTATAACCCCCGGGGCTGTCGTTTTGGTCAAAAAATGAAAATTCTAAAAGTTCAGTTTTTTCTGCTTTAAACTCTAGGTACACATCCAAAATGTATTACTGAGTTGAAAGAAGTGGATTCTGGTGCATGGTTTTGAAACCGCAGTCAGAAAAAAAATCACATCCATATCAACATTTTTATAAACCCCGGGGCTGTCGTTTTGGTCAAAAAATGAAAATTCTAAAAGTTCTGTTTTTTCTGCTTTAAACTCTAGGTACACATCCAAAATGTATTACTGAGTTGAAAGAAGTGGATTCTGGTGCATTATTTTGAAACCGCAGTCAGAAAAAAAATCACAACCATATCAACATGTTTATAACCCCCGGGGCTGTCGTTTTGGTCAAAAAATGAAAATTCTAAAAGTTCCGTTTTTTCTGCTTTAAACTCTAGGTACACAACCAAAAGGTATTACTGAGTTGAAAGAAGTGGATTCTGGTGCATGGTTTTGAAACCGCAGTCAGAAAAAAATCACAACCATATCAACATGTTTATAATCCCCGGGGCTGTCGTTTTGGTCAAAAAATGAAAATTCTAAAAGTTCCGTTTTTTCTGCTTTAAACTCTAGGTACACATCCAAAATGTATTACTGAGTTGAAAGAAGTGGATTCTGGTGCATGGTTTTGAAACCGCAGTCAGAAAAAAAATCACAACCATATCAACATGTTTATAACCCCCGGGGCTGTCGTTTTGGTCAAAAAATTAAAATTCTAAAAGTTCAGTTTTTTCTGCTTTAAACTCTAGGTACACATCCAAAATGTATTACTGAGTTGAAAGAAGTGGATTCTGGTGCATGGTTTTGAAACCGCAGTCAGAAAAAAAATCACAACCATATCAACATGTTAAAAACCCCCGGGGCTGTCGTTTTGGTCAAAAAATGAAAATTCTAAAAGTTCCGTTTATTTCTGCTTTAAACTCTAGGTACACATCCAAAATGTATTACTGAGTTGAAAGAAGTGGATTCTGGTGCATGGTTTTGAAACCGCAGTCAGAAAAAAAATCACATCCATATCAACATTTTTATAAACCCCGGGGCTGTCGTTTTGGTCAAAAAATGAAAATTCTAAAAGTTCCGTTTTTTCTGCTTTAAACTCTAGGTACACTTCCAAAATGTATTACTGAGTTGAAAGAAGTGGATTCTGGTGCATGGTTTTGAAACCGCAGTCAGAAAAAAAATCACATTCATATCAACATGTTTATAACCCCCGGGGCTGTCGTTTTGGTCAAAAAATGAAAATTCTAAAAGTTCTGTTTTTTCTGCTTTAAACTCTAGGTACACATCCAAAATGTATTACTGAGTTGAAAGAAGTGGATTCTGGTGCATGGTTTTGAAACCGCAGTCAGAAAAAAAATCACAACCATATCAACATGTTTATAACCCCCGGGGCTGTCGTTTTGGTAAAAAAATGAAAATTCTAAAAGTTCAGTTTTTTCTGCTTTAAACTCTAGGTACACATCCAAAATGTATTACTGAGTTGAAAGAAGGGGATTCTGGTGCATGGTTTTGAAACCGCAGTCAGAAAAAAAATCACAACCATATCAACATGTTTATAACCCCCGGGGCTGTCGTTTTGGTAAAAAAATGAAAATTCTAAAAGTTCCGTTTTTTCTGCTTTAAACTCTAGGTACACAACCAAAAGGTATTACTGAGTTGAAAGAAGTGGATTCTGGTGCATGGTTTTGAAACCGCAGTCAGAAAAAAATCACAACCATATCAACATGTTTATAATCCCCGGGGCTGTCGTTTTGGTCAAAAAATGAAAATTCTAAAAGTTCCGTTTTTTTCTGCTTTAAACTCTAGGTACACATCCAAAATGTATTACTGAGTTGAAAGAAGTGGATTCTGGTGCATGGTTTTGAAACCGCAGTCAGAAAAAAAATCACAACCATATCAACATGTTTATAACCCCCGGGGCTGTCGTTTTGGTCAAAAAATGAAAATTCTAAAAGTTCCGTTTTTTCTGCTTTAAACTCTAGGTACACAACCAAAAGGTATTACTGAGTTGAAAGAAGTGGATTCTGGTGCATGGTTTTGAAACCGCAGTCAGAAAAAAAATCACAACCATATCAACATGTTTATAACCCCCGGGGCTGTCGTTTTGGTCAAAAAATTAAAATTCTAAAAGTTCAGTTTTTTCTGCTTTAAACTCTAGGTACACATCCAAAATGTATTACTGAGTTGAAAGAAGTGGATTCTGGTGCATGGTTTTGAAACCGCAGTCAGAAAAAAAATCACAACCATATCAACATGTTAAAAACCCCCGGGGCTGTCGTTTTGGTCAAAAAATGAAAATTCTAAAAGTTCCGTTTATTTCTGCTTTAAACTCTAGGTACACATCCAAAATGTATTACTGAGTTGAAAGAAGTGGATTCTGGTGCATGGTTTTTAAACCGCAGTCAGAAAAAAAATCACTTCCATATCAACATGTTTATAATCCCCGGGGCTGTCGTTTTGGTCAAAAAATGAAAATTCTAAAAGTTCCGTTTTTTTCTGCTTTAAACTCTAGGTACACATCCAAAATGTATTACTGAGTTGAAACAAGTGGATTCTGGTGCATGGTTTTGAAACCGCAGTCAGAAAAAAAATCACATCCATATCAACATGTTTATAACCCCCGGGGCTGTCGTTTTGGTCAAAAAATGAAAATTCTAAAAGTTCTGTTTTTTCTGCTTTAAACTCTAGGTACACATCCAAAATGTATTACTGAGTTGAAAGAAGTGGATTCTGGTGCATGGTTTTGAAACCGCAGTCAGAAAAAAAATCACAACCATATCAACATGTTTATAACCCCCGGGGCTGTCGTTTTGGTAAAAAAATGAAAATTCTAAAAGTTCCGTTTTTTCTGCTTTAAACTCTAGGTACACATCCAAAATGTATTACTGAGTTGAAAGAAGGGGATTCTGGTGCATGGTTTTGAAACCGCAGTCAGAAAAAAAATCACAACCATATCAACATGTTTATAACCCCCGGGGCTGTCGTTTTGGTCAAAAAATGAAAATTCTAAAAGTTCCGTTTTTTCTGCTTTAAACTCTAGGTACACAACCAAAAGGTATTACTGAGTTGAAAGAAGTGGATTCTGGTGCATGGTTTTGAAACCGCAGTCAGAAAAAAATCACAACCATATCAACATGTTTATAATCCCCGGGGCTGTCGTTTTGGTCAAAAAATGAAAATTCTAAAAGTTCCGTTTTTTTCTGCTTTAAACTCTAGGTACACATCCAAAATGTATTACTGAGTTGAAAGAAGTGGATTCTGGTGCATGGTTTTGAAACCGCAGTCAGAAAAAAAATCACAACCATATCAACATGTTTATAACCCTGTCGTTTTGGTCAAAAAATTAAAATTCTAAAAGTTCAGTTTTTTCTGCTTTAAACTCTAGGTACACATCCAAAATGTATTACTGAGTTGAAAGAAGTGGATTCTGGTGCATGGTTTTGAAACCGCAGTCAGAAAAAAATCACAACCATATCAACATGTTTATAATCCCCGGGGCTGTCGTTTTGGTCAAAAAATGAAAATTCTAAAAGTTCCGTTTTTTCTGCTTTAAACTCTAGGTACACAACCAAAATGTATTACTGAGTTGAAAGAAGTGGATTCTGGTGCATGGTTTTGAAACCGCAGTCAGAAAAAAAATCACAACCATATCAACATGTTAAAAACCCCCGGGGCTGTCGTTTTGGTCAAAAAATGAAAATTCTAAAAGTTCCGTTTATTTCTGCTTTAAACTCTAGGTACACATCCAAAATGTATTACTGAGTTGAAAGAAGTGGATTCTGGTGCATGGTTTTGAAACCGCAGTCAGAAAAAAAATCACATCCATATCAACATTTTTATAAACCCCGGGGCTGTCGTTTTGGTCAAAAAATGAAAATTCTAAAAGTTCCGTTTTTTCTGCTTTAAACTCTAGGTACACTTCCAAAATGTATTACTGAGTTGAAAGAAGTGGATTCTGGTGCATGGTTTTGAAACCGCAGTCAGAAAAAAAATCACATTCATATCAACATGTTTATAACCCCCGGGGCTGTCGTTTTGGTCAAAAAATGAAAATTCTAAAAGTTCTGTTTTTTTCTGCTTTAAACTCTAGGTACACATCCAAAATGTATTACTGAGTTGAAAGAAGGGGATTCTGGTGCATGGTTTTGAAACCGCAGTCAGAAAAAAAATCACAACCATATCAACATGTTTATAACCCCCGGGGCTGTCGTTTTGGTCAAAAAATGAAAATTCTAAAAGTTCCGTTTTTTCTGCTTTAAACTCTAGGTACACAACCAAAAGGTATTACTGAGTTGAAAGAAGTGGATTCTGGTGCATGGTTTTGAAACCGCAGTCAGAAAAAAATCACAACCATATCAACATGTTTATAATCCCCGGGGCTGTCGTTTTGGTCAAAAAATGAAAATTCTAAAAGTTCCGTTTTTTTCTGCTTTAAACTCTAGGTACACATCCAAAATGTATTACTGAGTTGAAAGAAGTGGATTCTGGTGCATGGTTTTGAAACCGCAGTCAGAAAAAAAATCACAACCATATCAACATGTTTATAACCCTGTCGTTTTGGTCAAAAAATTAAAATTCTAAAAGTTCAGTTTTTTCTGCTTTAAACTCTAGGTACACATCCAAAATGTATTACTGAGTTGAAAGAAGTGGATTCTGGTGCATGGTTTTGAAACCGCAGTCAGAAAAAAATCACAACCATATCAACATGTTTATAATCCCCGGGGCTGTCGTTTTGGTCAAAAAATGAAAATTCTAAAAGTTCCGTTTTTTCTGCTTTAAACTCTAGGTACACAACCAAAATGTATTACTGAGTTGAAAGAAGTGGATTCTGGTGCATGGTTTTGAAACCGCAGTCAGAAAAAAAAAATCACAACCATATCAACATGTTTATAACCCCCGGGGATGTCGTTTTGGTCAAAAAATGAAAATTCTAAAAGTTCCGTTTTTTCTGCTTTAAACTCTAGGTACACATCCAAAATGTATTACTGAGTTAAAAAAAAGTGGATTCTGGTGCATGGTTTTGAAACCGCAGTCAGAAAAAAAATCACATCCATATCAACATTTTTATAAACCCCGGGGCTGTCGTTTTGGTCAAAAAATGAAAATTCTAAAAGTTCCGTTTTTTCTGCTTTAAACTCTAGGTACACTTCCAAAATGTATTACTGAGTTGAAAGAAGTGGATTCTGGTGCATGGTTTTGAAACCGCAGTCAGAAAAAAAATCACATTCATATCAACATGTTTATAACCCCCGGGGCTGTCGTTTTGGTCAAAAAATGAAAATTCTAAAAGTTCCGTTTTTTCTGCTTTAAACTCTAGGTACACAACCAAAAGGTATTACTGAGTTGAAAGAAGTGGATTCTGGTGCATGGTTTTGAAACCGCAGTCAGAAAAAAATCACAACCATATCAACATGTTTATAACCCCCGGGGCTGTCGTTTTGGTCAAAAAATTAAAATTCTAAAAGTTCAGTTTTTTCTGCTTTAAACTCTAGGTACACACCCAAAATGTATTACTGAGTTGAAAGAAGTGGATTCTGGTGCATGGTTTTTAAACCGCAGTCAGAAAAAAAATCACTTCCATATCAACATGTTTATAACCCCCGGGGCTGTCGTTTTGGTCAAAAAATCAAAATTCTAAAAGTTCATGTTTTTCTGCTTTAAACTCTAGGTACACATCCAAAATGTATTACTGAGTTGAAAGAAGTGGATTCTGGTGCATGGTTTTGAAACCGCAGTCAGAAAAAAAAAATCACAACCATATCAACATGTTTATAACCCCCGGGGATGTCGTTTTGGTCAAAAAATGAAAATTCTAAAAGTTCCGTTTTTTCTGCTTTAAACTCTAGGTACACATCCAAAATGTATTACTGAGTTAAAAAAAAGTGGATTCTGGTGCATGGTTTTGAAACCGCAGTCAGAAAAAAAATCACATCCATATCAACATTTTTATAAACCCCGGGGCTGTCGTTTTGGTCAAAAAATGAAAATTCTAAAAGTTCCGTTTTTTCTGCTTTAAACTCTAGGTACACTTCCAAAATGTATTACTGAGTTGAAAGAAGTGGATTCTGGTGCATGGTTTTGAAACCGCAGTCAGAAAAAAAATCACATTCATATCAACATGTTTATAACCCCCGGGGCTGTCGTTTTGGTCAAAAAATGAAAATTCTAAAAGTTCTGTTTTTTCTGCTTTAAACTCTAGGTACACATCCAAAATGTATTACTGAGTTGAAAGAAGTGGATTCTGGTGCATGGTTTTGAAACCGCAGTCAGAAAAAAAATCACAACCATATCAACATGTTTATAACCCCCGGGGCTGTCGTTTTGGTCAAAAAATGAAAATTCTAAAAGTTCCGTTTTTTCTGCTTTAAACTCTAGGTACACATCCAAAATGTATTACTGAGTTGAAAGAAGGGGATTCTGGTGCATGGTTTTGAAACCGCAGTCAGAAAAAAAAATCACAACCATATCAACATGTTTATAACCCCCGGGGCTATCGTTTTGGTCAAAAAATTAAAATTCTAAAAGTTCTATTTTTTCTGCTTTAAACTCTAGGTACACAACCAAAAGGTATTACTGAGTTGAAAGAAGTGGATTCTGATGCATGGTTTTGAAACCGCAGTCAGTAAAAAAATCACAACCATATCAACATGTTTATAACCCCCGGGGCTGTCGTGTTGGTCAAAAAATTAAAATTCTAAAAGTTCTGTTTTTTATGCTTTAAACTCTAGGTACACATCCAAAATGTATTACTGAGTTGAAAGAAGTGGATTGTGGTGCATGGTTTTGAAACCGCAGTCAGAAAAAAAAATCACATCCATATCAACATGTTTATAACCCCCGGGGCTGTCGTTTTGGTAAAAAAATGAAAATTCTAAAAGTTCCGTTTTTTTCTGCTTTAAACTCTAGGTACACATCCAAAATGTATTACTGAGTTGAAAGAAGTGGATTCTGGTGCATGGTTTTGAAACCGCAGTCAGAAAAAAAATCACAACCATATTAACATGTTAAAAACCCCCGGGGCTGTCGTTTTGGTCAAAAAATGAAAATTCTAAAAGTTCCGTTTATTTCTGCTTTAAACTCTAGGTACACATCCAAAATGTATTACTGAGTTGAAAGAAGTGGATTCTGGTGCATGGTTTTTAAACCGCAGTCAGAAAAAAAATCACTTCCATATCAACATGTTTATAACCCCCGGGGCTGTCGTTTTGGTCAAAAAATCAAAATTCTAAAAGTTCATGTTTTTCTGCTTTAAACTCTAGGTACACATCCAAAATGTATTACTGAGTTGAAAGAAGTGGATTCTGGTGCATGGTTTTGAAACCGCAGTCAGAAAAAAAAAATCACAACCATATCAACATGTTTATAACCCCCGGGGATGTCGTTTTGGTCAAAAAATGAAAATTCTAAAAGTTCCGTTTTTTCTGCTTTAAACTCTAGGTACACATCCAAAATGTATTACTGAGTTAAAAAAAGTGGATTCTGGTGCATGGTTTTGAAACCGCAGTCAGAAAAAAAATCACATCCATATCAACATTTTTATAAACCCCGGGGCTGTCGTTTTGGTCAAAAAATGAAAATTCTAAAAGTTCCGTTTTTTCTGCTTTAAACTCTAGGTACACTTCCAAAATGTATTACTGAGTTGAAAGAAGTGGATTCTGGTGCATGGTTTTGAAACCGCAGTCAGAAAAAAATCACATTCATATCAACATGTTTATAACCCCCGGGGCTGTCGTTTTGGTCAAAAAATGAAAATTCTAAAAGTTCTGTTTTTTCTGCTTTAAACTCTAGGTACACAACCAAAAGGTATTACTGAGTTGAAAGAAGTGGATTCTGATGCATGGTTTTGAAACCGCAGTCAGTAAAAAAATCACAACCATATCAACATGTTTATAACCCCCGGGGCTGTCGTGTTGGTCAAAAAATTAAAATTCTAAAAGTTCTGTTTTTTATGCTTTAAACTCTAGGTACACATCCAAAATGTATTACTGAGTTGAAAGAAGTGGATTGTGGTGCATGGTTTTGAAACCGCAGTCAGAAAAAAAAATCACATCCATATCAACATGTTTATAACCCCCGGGGCTGTCGTTTTGGTAAAAAAATGAAAATTCTAAAAGTTCCGTTTTTTCTGCTTTAAACTCTAGGTACACATCCAAAATGTATTACTGAGTTGAAAGAAGGGGATTCTGGTGCATGGTTTTGAAACCGCAGTCAGAAAAAAATCACAACCATATCAACATGTTTATAATCCCCGGGGCTGTCGTTTTGGTCAAAAAATGAAAATTCTAAAAGTTCCGTTTTTTTCTGCTTTAAACTCTAGGTACACATCCAAAATGTATTACTGAGTTGAAAGAAGTGGATTCTGGTGCATGGTTTTGAAACCGCAGTCAGAAAAAAAATCACAACCATATCAACAAGTTTATAACCCCCGGGGCTGTCGTTTTGGTCAAAAAATTAAAATTCTAAAAGTTCAGTTTTTTCTGCTTTAAACTCTAGGTACACATCCAAAATGTATTACTGAGTTGAAAGAAGTGGATTCTGGTGCATGGTTTTGAAACCGCAGTCAGAAAAAAATCACAACCATATCAACATGTTTATAATCCCCGGGGCTGTCGTTTTGGTCAAAAAATGAAAATTCTAAAAGTTCCGTTTTTTTCTGCTTTAAACTCTAGGTACACATCCAAAATGTATTACTGAGTTGAAAGAAGTGGATTCTGGTGCATGGTTTTGAAACCGCAGTCAGAAAAAAAATCACAACCATATCAACAAGTTTATAACCCCCGGGGCTGTCGTTTTGGTCAAAAAATTAAAATTCTAAAAGTTCAGTTTTTTCTGCTTTAAACTCTAGGTACACATCCAAAATGTATTACTGAGTTGAAAGAAGTGGATTCTGGTGCATGGTTTTGAAACCGCAGTCAGAAAAAAAATCACAACCATATCAACATGTTAAAAACCCCCGGGGCTGTCGTTTTGGTCAAAAAATGAAAATTCTAAAAGTTCCGTTTATTCCTGCTTTAAACTCTAGGTACACATCCAAAATGTATTACTGAGTTGAAAGAAGTGGATTCTGGTGCATGGTTTTTAAACCGCAGTCAGAAAAAAAATCACTTCCATATCAACATGTTTATAACCCCCGGGGCTGTCGTTTTGGTCAAAAAATAAAAATTCTAAAAGTTCATGTTTTTCTGCTTTAAACTCTAGGTACACATCCAAAATGTATTACTGAGTTGAAAGAAGTGGATTCTGGTGCATGGTTTTGAAACCGCAGTCAGAAAAAAAAAATCACAACCATATCAACATGTTTATAACCCCCGGGGATGTCGTTTTGGTCAAAAAATGAAAATTCTAAAAGTTCCGTTTTTTCTGCTTTAAACTCTAGGTACACATCCAAAATGTATTACTGAGTTAAAAAAAAGTGGATTCTGGTGCATGGTTTTGAAACCGCAGTCAGAAAAAAAATCACATCCATATCAACATTTTTATAAACCCCGGGGCTGTCGTTTTGGTCAAAAAATGAAAATTCTAAAAGTTCCGTTTTTTCTGATTTAAACTCTAGGTACACTTCCAAAATGTATTACTGAGTTGAAAGAAGTGGATTCTGGTGCATGGTTTTGAAACCGCAGTCAGAAAAAAAATCACATTCATATCAACATGTTTATAACCCCCGGGGCTGTCGTTTTGGTCAAAAAATGAAAATTCTAAAAGTTCTGTTTTTTCTGCTTTAAACTCTAGGTACACATCCAAAATGTATTACTGAGTTGAAAGAAGTGGATTCTGGTGCATGGTTTTGAAACCGCAGTCAGAAAAAAAAATCACAACCATATCAACATGTTTATAACCCCCGGGGCTGTCGTTTTGGTCAAAAAATGAAAATTCTAAAAGTTCCGTTTTTTCTGCTTTAAACTCTAGGTACACAACCAAAAGGTATTACTGAGTTGAAAGAAGTGGATTCTGGTGCATGGTTTTGAAACCGCAGTCAGAAAAAAATCACAACCATATC
The DNA here is from genome assembly GCF_055691185.1 of Crinia signifera. Classification (NCBI taxonomy): domain Eukaryota; kingdom Metazoa; phylum Chordata; class Amphibia; order Anura; family Myobatrachidae; genus Crinia; species Crinia signifera. Next base: position 81,816 of record NW_028142116.1, read on the forward strand.
AACATGTTTATAATCCCCGGGGCTGTCGTTTTGGTCAAAAAATGAAAATTCTAAAAGTTCCGTTTTTTCTGCTTTAAACTCTAGGTACACATCCAAAATGTATTACTGAGTTGAAAGAAGTGGATTCTGGTGCATGGTTTTGAAACCGCAGTCAGAAAAATAATCACAACCATATCAACATGTTTATAACCCCCGGGGCTGTCGTTTTGGTCAAAAAATTAAAATTCTAAAAGTTCAGTTTTTTCTGCTTTAAACTCTAGGTACACATCCAAAATGTATTACTGAGTTGAAAGAAGTGGATTCTGGTGCATGGTTTTGAAACCGCAGTCAGAAAAAAAATCACAACCATATCAACATGTTAAAAACCCCCGGGGCTGTCGTTTTGGTCAAAAAATGAAAATTCTAAAAGTTCCGTTTATTTCTGCTTTAAACTCTAGGTACACATCCAAAATGTATTACTGAGTTGAAAGAAGTGGATTCTGGTGCATGGTTTTTAAACCGCAGTCAGAAAAAAAATCACTTCCATATCAACATGTTTATAACCCCCGGGGCTGTCGTTTTGGTCAAAAAATCAAAATTCTAAAAGTTCATGTTTTTCTGCTTTAAACTCTAGGTACACATCCAAAATGTATTACTGAGTTGAAAGAAGTGGATTCTGGTGCATGGTTTTGAAACCGCAGTCAGAAAAAAAAAATCACAACCATATCAACATGTTTATAACCCCCGGGGATGTCGTTTTGGTCAAAAAATGAAAATTCTAAAAGTTCCGTTTTTTCTGCTTTAAACTCTAGGTACACTTCCAAAATGTATTACTGAGTTGAAAGAAGTGGATTCTGGTGCATGGTTTTGAAACCGCAGTCAGAAAAAAAATCACATTCATATCAACATGTTTATAACCCCCGGGGCTGTCGTTTTGGTCAAAAAATGAAAATTCTAAAAGTTCTGTTTTTTCTGCTTTAAACTCTAGGTACACATCCAAAATGTATTACTGAGTTGAAAGAAGTGGATTCTGATGCATGGTTTTGAAACCGCAGTCAGTAAAAAAATCACAACCATATCAACATGTTTATAACCCCCGGGGCTGTCATGTTGGTCAAAAAATTAAAATTCTAAAAGTTCTGTTTTTTATGCTTTAAACTCTAGGTACACATCCAAAATGTATTACTGAGTTGAAAGAAGTGGATTGTGGTGCATGGTTTTGAAACCGCAGTCAGAAAAAAAAATCACATCCATATCAACATGTTTATAACCCCCGGGGCTGTCGTTTTGGTAAAAAAATGAAAATTCTAAAAGTTCCGTTTTTTCTGCTTTAAACTCTAGGTACACATCCAAAATGTATTACTGAGTTGAAAGAAGGGGATTCTGGTGCATGGTTTTGAAACCGCAGTCAGAAAAAAAATCACAACCATATCAACATGTTTATAACCCCCGGGGCTGTCGTTTTGGTCAAAAAATGAAAATTCTAAAAGTTCCGTTTTTTCTGCTTTAAACTCTAGGTACACAACCAAAAGGTATTACTGAGTTGAAAGAAGTGGATTCTGGTGCATGGTTTTGAAACCGCAGTCAGAAAAAAATCACAACCATATCAACATGTTTATAATCCCCGGGGCTGTCGTTTTGGTCAAAAAATGAAAATTCTAAAAGTTCCGTTTTTTTCTGCTTTAAACTCTAGGTACACATCCAAAATGTATTACTGAGTTGAAAGAAGTGGATTCTGGTGCATGGTTTTGAAACCGCAGTCAGAAAAAAAATCACAACCATATCAACATGTTTATAACCCCCGGGGCTGTCGTTTTGGTCAAAAAATTAAAGTTCTAAAAGTTCAGTTTTTTCTGCTTTAAACTCTAGGTACACATCCAAAATGTATTACTGAGTTGAAAGAAGTGGATTCTGGTGCATGGTTTTGAAACCGCAGTCAGAAAAAAAATCACAACCATATCAACATGTTAAAATCCCCCGGGGCTGTCGTTTTGGTCAAAAAATGAAAATTCTAAAAGTTCCGTTTATTTCTGCTTTAAACTCTAGGTACACATCCAAAATGTATTACTGAGTTGAAAGAAGTGGATTCTGGTGCATGGTTTTTAAACCGCAGTCAGAAAAAAAATCACTTCCATATCAACATGTTTATAACCCCCGGGGCTGTCGTTTTGGTCAAAAAATCAAAATTCTAAAAGTTCATGTTTTTCTGCTTTAAACTCTAGGTACACATCCAAAATGTATTACTGAGTTGAAAGAAGTGGATTCTGGTGCATGGTTTTGAAACCGCAGTCAGAAAAAAAAATCACTTCCATATCAACATGTTTATAACCCCCGGGGCTGTCGTTTTGGTCAAAAAATCAAAATTCTAAAAGTTCATGTTTTTCTGCTTTAAACTCTAGGTACACATCCAAAATGTATTACTGAGTTGAAAGAAGTGGATTCTGGTGCATGGTTTTGAAACCGCAGTCAGAAAAAAAAATCACAACCATATCAACATGTTTATAACCCCCGGGGCTGTCGTTTTGGTCAAAAAATGAAAATTCTAAAAGTTCAGTTTTTTCTGCTTTAAACTCTAGGTACACATCCAAAATGTATTACTGAGTTGAAAGAAGTGGATTCTGGTGCATGGTTTTGAAACCGCAGTCAGAAAAAAAATCACATTCATATCAACATGTTTATAACCCCCGGGGCTGTCGTTTTGGTCAAAAAATGAAAATTCTAAAAGTTCTGTTTTTTCTGCTTTAAACTCTAGGTACACATCCAAAATGTATTACTGAGTTGAAAGAAGTGGATTCTGGTGCATTATTTTGAAACCGCAGTCAGAAAAAAAATCACAACCATATCAACATGTTTATAACCCCCGGGGCTGTCGTTTTGGTCAAAAAATGAAAATTCTAAAAGTTCAGTTTTTTCTGCTTTAAACTCTAGGTACACATCCAAAATGTATTACTGAGTTGAAAGAAGTGGATTCTGGTGCATGGTTTTGAAACCGCAGTCAGAAAAAAAATCACAACCATATCAACATGTTTATAACCCCCGGGGCTGTCGTTTTGGTCAAAAAATGAAAATTCTAAAAGTTCCGTTTTTTCTGCTTTAAACTCTAGGTACACATCCAAAATGTATTACTGAGTTGAAAGAAGTGGATTCTGGTGCATGGTTTTGAAACCGCAGTCAGAAAAAAAATCACAACCATATCAACATGTTAATAACCCCCGGGGCTGTCGTTTTGGTCAAAAAATGAAAATTCTAAAAGTTCCGTTTTTTTCTGCTTTAAACTCTAGGTACACATCCAAAATGTATTACTGAGTTGAAAGAAGTGGATTCTGGTGCATGGTTTTGAAACCGCAGTCAGAAAAAAAATCACAACCATATCAACATGTTTATAACCCCCGGGGCTGTCGTTTTGGTCAAAAAATTAAAGTTCTAAAAGTTCAGTTTTTTCTGCTTTAAACTCTAGGTACACATCCAAAATGTATTACTGAGTTGAAAGAAGTGGATTCTGGTGCATGGTTTTGAAACCGCAGTCAGAAAAAAAATCACAACCATATCAACATGTTAAAATCCCCCGGGGCTGTCGTTTTGGTCAAAAAATGAAAATTCTAAAAGTTCCGTTTATTTCTGCTTTAAACTCTAGGTACACATCCAAAATGTATTACTGAGTTGAAAGAAGTGGATTCTGGTGCATGGTTTTTAAACCGCAGTCAGAAAAAAAATCACTTCCATATCAACATGTTTATAACCCCCGGGGCTGTCGTTTTGGTCAAAAAATCAAAATTCTAAAAGTTCATGTTTTTCTGCTTTAAACTCTAGGTACACATCCAAAATGTATTACTGAGTTGAAAGAAGTGGATTCTGGTGCATGGTTTTGAAACCGCAGTCAGAAAAAAAATCACTTCCATATCAACATGTTTATAACCCCCGGGGCTGTCGTTTTGGTCAAAAAATCAAAATTCTAAAAGTTCATGTTTTTCTGCTTTAAACTCTAGGTACACATCCAAAATGTATTACTGAGTTGAAAGAAGTGGATTCTGGTGCATGGTTTTGAAACCGCAGTCAGAAAAAAAAATCACAACCATATCAACATGTTTATAATCCCCGGGGCTGTCGTTTTGGTCAAAAAATGAAAATTCTAAAAGTTCTGTTTTTTCTGCTTTAAACTCTAGGTACACAACCAAAAGGTATTACTGAGTTGAAAGAAGTGGATTCTGATGCATGGTTTTGAAACCGCAGTCAGTAAAAAAATCACAACCATATCAACATGTTTATAACCCCCGGGGCTGTCGTGTTGGTCAAAAAATTAAAATTCTAAAAGTTCTGTTTTTTATGCTTTAAACTCTAGGTACACATCCAAAATGTATTACTGAGTTGAAAGAAGTGGATTGTGGTGCATGGTTTTGAAACCGCAGTCAGAAAAAAAAATCACATCCATATCAACATGTTTATAACCCCCGGGGCTGTCGTTTTGGTAAAAAAATGAAAATTCTAAAAGTTCCGTTTTTTCTGCTTTAAACTCTAGGTACACATCCAAAATGTATTACTGAGTTGAAAGAAGGGGATTCTGGTGCATGGTTTTGAAACCGCAGTCAGAAAAAAAATCACAACCATATCAACATGTTTATAACCCCCGGGGCTGTCGTTTTGGTCAAAAAATGAAAATTCTAAAAGTTCCGTTTTTTCTGCTTTAAACTCTAGGTACACATCCAAAATGTATTACTGAGTTGAAAGAAGTGGATTCTGGTGCATGGTTTTGAAACCGCAGTCAGAAAAAAAAATCACATCCATATCAACATGTTTATAACCCCCGGGGCTGTCGTTTTGGTAAAAAAATGAAAATTCTAAAAGTTCCGTTTTTTCTGCTTTAAACTCTAGGTACACATCCAAAATGTATTACTGAGTTGAAAGAAGGGGATTCTGGTGCATGGTTTTGAAACCGCAGTCAGAAAAAAATCACAACCATATCAACATGTTTATAATCCCCGGGGCTGTCGTTTTGGTCAAAAAATGAAAATTCTAAAAGTTCCGTTTTTTCTGCTTTAAACTCTAGGTACACATCCAAAATGTATTACTGAGTTGAAAGAAGTGGATTCTGGTGCATGGTTTTGAAACCGCAGTCAGAAAAAAAATCACATCCATATCAACATTTTTATAAACCCCGGGGCTGTCGTTTTGGTCAAAAAATGAAAATTCTAAAAGTTCCGTTTTTTCTGCTTTAAACTCTAGGTACACTTCCAAAATGTATTACTGAGTTGAAAGAAGTGGATTCTGGTGCATGGTTTTGAAACCGCAGTCAGAAAAAAAATCACATTCATATCAACATGTTTATAACCCCCGGGGCTGTCGTTTTGGTCAAAAAATGAAAATTCTAAAAGTTCTGTTTTTTCTGCTTTAAACTCTAGGTACACATCCAAAATGTATTACTGAGTTGAAAGAAGTGGATTCTGGTGCATGGTTTTGAAACCGCAGTCAGAAAAAAAATCACAACCATATCAACATGTTTATAACCCCCGGGGCTGTCGTTTTGGTAAAAAAATGAAAATTCTAAAAGTTCCGTTTTTTCTGCTTTAAACTCTAGGTACACATCCAAAATGTATTAATGAGTTGAAAGAAGGGGATTCTGGTGCATGGTTTTGAAACCGCAGTCAGAAAAAAAATCACAACCATATCAACATGTTTATAACCCCCGGGGCTGTCGTTTTGGTCAAAAAATGAAAATTCTAAAAGTTCCGTTTTTTCTGCTTTAAACTCTAGGTACACAACCAAAAGGTATTACTGAGTTGAAAGAAGTGGATTCTGGTGCATGGTTTTGAAACCGCAGTCAGAAAAAAATCACAACCATATCAACATGTTTATAATCCCCGGGGCTGTCGTTTTGGTCAAAAAATGAAAATTCTAAAAGTTCCGTTTTTTCTGCTTTAAACTCTAGGTACACATCCAAAATGTATTACTGAGTTGAAAGAAGTGGATTCTGGTGCATGGTTTTGAAACCGCAGTCAGAAAAAAAATCACAACCATATCAACATGTTAATAACCCCCGGGGCTGTCGTTTTGGTCAAAAAATGAAAATTCTAAAAGTTCCGTTTTTTTCTGCTTTAAACTCTAGGTACACATCCAAAATGTATTACTGAGTTGAAAGAAGTGGATTCTGGTGCATGGTTTTGAAACCGCAGTCAGAAAAAAAATCACAACCATATCAACATGTTTATAACCCCCGGGGCTGTCGTTTTGGTCAAAAAATTAAAGTTCTAAAAGTTCAGTTTTTTCTGCTTTAAACTCTAGGTACACATCCAAAATGTATTACTGAGTTGAAAGAAGTGGATTCTGGTGCATGGTTTTGAAACCGCAGTCAGAAAAAAAATCACAACCATATCAACATGTTAAAATCCCCCGGGGCTGTCGTTTTGGTCAAAAAATGAAAATTCTAAAAGTTCCGTTTATTTCTGCTTTAAACTCTAGGTACACATCCAAAATGTATTACTGAGTTGAAAGAAGTGGATTCTGGTGCATGGTTTTTAAACCGCAGTCAGAAAAAAAATCACTTCCATATCAACATGTTTATAACCCCCGGGGCTGTCGTTTTGGTCAAAAAATCAAAATTCTAAAAGTTCATGTTTTTCTGCTTTAAACTCTAGGTACACATCCAAAATGTATTACTGAGTTGAAAGAAGTGGATTCTGGTGCATGGTTTTGAAACCGCAGTCAGAAAAAAAATCACTTCCATATCAACATGTTTATAACCCCCGGGGCTGTCGTTTTGGTCAAAAAATCAAAATTCTAAAAGTTCATGTTTTTCTGCTTTAAACTCTAGGTACACATCCAAAATGTATTACTGAGTTGAAAGAAGTGGATTCTGGTGCATGGTTTTGAAACCGCAGTCAGAAAAAAAAATCACAACCATATCAACATGTTTATAATCCCCGGGGCTGTCGTTTTGGTCAAAAAATGAAAATTCTAAAAGTTCTGTTTTTTCTGCTTTAAACTCTAGGTACACAACCAAAAGGTATTACTGAGTTGAAAGAAGTGGATTCTGATGCATGGTTTTGAAACCGCAGTCAGTAAAAAAATCACAACCATATCAACATGTTTATAACCCCCGGGGCTGTCGTGTTGGTCAAAAAATTAAAATTCTAAAAGTTCTGTTTTTTATGCTTTAAACTCTAGGTACACATCCAAAATGTATTACTGAGTTGAAAGAAGTGGATTGTGGTGCATGGTTTTGAAACCGCAGTCAGAAAAAAAAATCACATCCATATCAACATGTTTATAACCCCCGGGGCTGTCGTTTTGGTAAAAAAATGAAAATTCTAAAAGTTCCGTTTTTTCTGCTTTAAACTCTAGGTACACATCCAAAATGTATTAATGAGTTGAAAGAAGGGGATTCTGGTGCATGGTTTTGAAACCGCAGTCAGAAAAAAAATCACAACCATATCAACATGTTTATAACCCCCGGGGCTGTCGTTTTGGTCAAAAAATGAAAATTCTAAAAGTTCCGTTTTTTCTGCTTTAAACTCTAGGTACACAACCAAAAGGTATTACTGAGTTGAAAGAAGTGGATTCTGGTGCATGGTTTTGAAACCGCAGTCAGAAAAAAATCACAACCATATCAACATGTTTATAATCCCCGGGGCTGTCGTTTTGGTCAAAAAATGAAAATTCTAAAAGTTCCGTTTTTTTCTGCTTTAAACTCTAGGTACACATCCAAAATGTATTACTGAGTTGAAAGAAGTGGATTCTGGTGCATGGTTTTGAAACCGCAGTCAGAAAAAAAAATCACAACCATATCAACATGTTTATAACCCCCGGGGCTGTCGTTTTGGTCAAAAAATTAAAATTCTAAAAGTTCAGTTTTTTCTGCTTTAAACTCTAGGTACACATCCAAAATGTATTACTGAGTTGAAAGAAGTGGATTCTGGTGCATGGTTTTGAAACCGCAGTCAGAAAAAAAATCACAACCATATCAACATGTTAAAAACCCCCGGGGCTGTCGTTTTGGTCAAAAAATGAAAATTCTAAAAGTTCCGTTTATTTCTGCTTTAAACTCTAGGTACACATCCAAAATGTATTACTGAGTTGAAAGAAGTGGATTCTGGTGCATGGTTTTTAAACCGCAGTCAGAAAAAAAATCACTTCCATATCAACATGTTTATAACCCCCGGGGCTGTCGTTTTGGTCAAAAAATCAAAATTCTAAAAGTTCATGTTTTTCTGCTTTAAACTCTAGGTACACATCCAAAATGTATTACTGAGTTGAAAGAAGTGGATTCTGGTGCATGGTTTTGAAACCGCAGTCAGAAAAAAAAATCACAACCATATCAACATGTTTATAACCCCCGGGGATGTCGTTTTGGTCAAAAAATGAAAATTCTAAAAGTTCCGTTTTTTCTGCTTTAAACTCTAGGTACACATCCAAAATGTATTACTGAGTTGAAAGAAGTGGATTCTGGTGCATGGTTTTGAAACCGCAGTCAGAAAAAAAATCACATCCATATCAACATTTTTATAAACCCCGGGGCTGTCGTTTTGGTCAAAAAATGAAAATTCTAAAAGTTCCGTTTTTTCTGCTTTAAACTCTAGGTACACTTCCAAAATGTATTACTGAGTTGAAAGAAGTGGATTCTGGTGCATGGTTTTGAAACCGCAGTCAGAAAAAAAATCACATTCATATCAACATGTTTATAACCCCCGGGGCTGTCGTTTTGGTCAAAAAATGAAAATTCTAAAAGTTCTGTTTTTTCTGCTTTAAACTCTAGGTACACATCCAAAATGTATTACTGAGTTGAAAGAAGTGGATTCTGGTGCATGGTTTTGAAACCGCAGTCAGAAAAAAAATCACAACCATATCAACATGTTTATAACCCCCGGGGCTGTCGTTTTGGTCAAAAAATGAAAATTCTAAAAGTTCCGTTTTTTCTGCTTTAAACTCTAGGTACACAACCAAAAGGTATTACTGAGTTGAAAGAAGTGGATTCTGGTGCATGGTTTTGAAACCGCAGTCAGAAAAAAATCACAACCATATCAACATGTTTATAATCCCCGGGGCTGTCGTTTTGGTCAAAAAATGAAAATTCTAAAAGTTCCGTTTTTTCTGCTTTAAACTCTAGGTACACATCCAAAATGTATTACTGAGTTGAAAGAAGTGGATTCTGGTGCATGGTTTTGAAACCGCAGTCAGAAAAAAAATCACAACCATATCAACATGTTAATAACCCCCGGGGCTGTCGTTTTGGTCAAAAAATGAAAATTCTAAAAGTTCCGTTTTTTTCTGCTTTAAACTCTAGGTACACATCCAAAATGTATTACTGAGTTGAAAGAAGTGGATTCTGGTGCATGGTTTTGAAACCGCAGTCAGAAAAAAAATCACAACCATATCAACATGTTTATAACCCCCGGGGCTGTCGTTTTGGTCAAAAAATTAAAGTTCTAAAAGTTCAGTTTTTTCTGCTTTAAACTCTAGGTACACATCCAAAATGTATTACTGAGTTGAAAGAAGTGGATTCTGGTGCATGGTTTTGAAACCGCAGTCAGAAAAAAAATCACTTCCATATCAACATGTTTATAACCCCAGGGGCTGTCGTTTTGGTCAAAAAATCAAAATTCTAAAAGTTCATGTTTTTCTGCTTTAAACTCTAGGTACACATCCAAAATGTATTACTGAGTTGAAAGAAGTGGATTCTGGTGCATGGTTTTGAAACCGCAGTCAGAAAAAAAAATCACAACCATATCAACATGTTTATAATCCCCGGGGCTGTCGTTTTGGTCAAAAAATGAAAATTCTAAAAGTTCTGTTTTTTCTGCTTTAAACTCTAGGTACACAACCAAAAGGTATTACTGAGTTGAAAGAAGTGGATTCTGATGCATGGTTTTGAAACCGCAGTCAGTAAAAAAATCACAACCATATCAACATGTTTATAACCCCCGGGGCTGTCGTGTTGGTCAAAAAATTAAAATTCTAAAAGTTCTGTTTTTTATGCTTTAAACTCTAGGTACACATCCAAAATGTATTACTGAGTTGAAAGAAGTGGATTGTGGTGCATGGTTTTGAAACCGCAGTCAGAAAAAAAAATCACATCCATATCAACATGTTTATAACCCCCGGGGCTGTCGTTTTGGTAAAAAAATGAAAATTCTAAAAGTTCCGTTTTTTCTGCTTTAAACTCTAGGTACACATCCAAAATGTATTAATGAGTTGAAAGAAGGGGATTCTGGTGCATGGTTTTGAAACCGCAGTCAGAAAAAAAATCACAACCATATCAACATGTTTATAACCCCCGGGGCTGTCGTTTTGGTCAAAAAATGAAAATTCTAAAAGTTCCGTTTTTTCTGCTTTAAACTCTAGGTACACAACCAAAAGGTATTACTGAGTTGAAAGAAGTGGATTCTGGTGCATGGTTTTGAAACCGCAGTCAGAAAAAAATCACAACCATATCAACATGTTTATAATCCCCGGGGCTGTCGTTTTGGTCAAAAAATGAAAATTCTAAAAGTTCCGTTTTTTTCTGCTTTAAACTCTAGGTACACATCCAAAATGTATTACTGAGTTGAAAGAAGTGGATTCTGGTGCATGGTTTTGAAACCGCAGTCAGAAAAAAAATCACAACCATATCAACATGTTTATAACCCCCGGGGCTGTCGTTTTGGTCAAAAAATTAAAATTCTAAAAGTTCAGTTTTTTCTGCTTTAAACTCTAGGTACACATCCAAAATGTATTACTGAGTTGAAAGAAGTGGATTCTGGTGCATGGTTTTGAAACCGCAGTCAGAAAAAAAATCACAACCATATCAACATGTTAAAAACCCCCGGGGCTGTCGTTTTGGTCAAAAAATGAAAATTCTAAAAGTTCCGTTTATTTCTGCTTTAAACTCTAGGTACACATCCAAAATGTATTACTGAGTTGAAAGAAGTGGATTCTGGTGCATGGTTTTTAAACCGCAGTCAGAAAAAAAATCACTTCCATATCAACATGTTTATAACCCCCGGGGCTGTCGTTTTGGTCAAAAAATCAAAATTCTAAAAGTTCATGTTTTTCTGCTTTAAACTCTAGGTACACATCCAAAATGTATTACTGAGTTGAAAGAAGTGGATTCTGGTGCATGGTTTTGAAACCGCAGTCAGAAAAAAAAATCACAACCATATCAACATGTTTATAACCCCCGGGGATGTCGTTTTGGTCAAAAAATGAAAATTCTAAAAGTTCCGTTTTTTCTGCTTTAAACTCTAGGTACACATCCAAAATGTATTACTGAGTTGAAAGAAGTGGATTCTGGTGCATGGTTTTGAAACCGCAGTCAGAAAAAAAATCACATCCATATCAACATTTTTATAAACCCCGGGGCTGTCGTTTTGGTCAAAAAATGAAAATTCTAAAAGTTCCGTTTTTTCTGCTTTAAACTCTAGGTACACTTCCAAAATGTATTACTGAGTTGAAAGAAGTGGATTCTGGTGCATGGTTTTGAAACCGCAGTCAGAAAAAAAATCACATTCATATCAACATGTTTATAACCCCCGGGGCTGTCGTTTTGGTCAAAAAATGAAAATTCTAAAAGTTCTGTTTTTTCTGCTTTAAACTCTAGGTACACATCCAAAATGTATTACTGAGTTGAAAGAAGTGGATTCTGGTGCATGGTTTTGAAACCGCAGTCAGAAAAAAAATCACAACCATATCAACATGTTTATAACCCCCGGGGCTGTCGTTTTGGTCAAAAAATGAAAATTCTAAAAGTTCCGTTTTTTCTGCTTTAAACTCTAGGTACACAACCAAAAGGTATTACTGAGTTGAAAGAAGTGGATTCTGGTGCATGGTTTTGAAACCGCAGTCAGAAAAAAATCACAACCATATCAACATGTTTATAATCCCCGGGGCTGTCGTTTTGGTCAAAAAATGAAAATTCTAAAAGTTCCGTTTTTTCTGCTTTAAACTCTAGGTACACATCCAAAATGTATTACTGAGTTGAAAGAAGTGGATTCTGGTGCATGGTTTTGAAACCGCAGTCAGAAAAAAAATCACAACCATATCAACATGTTAATAACCCCCGGGGCTGTCGTTTTGGTCAAAAAATGAAAATTCTAAAAGTTCCGTTTTTTTCTGCTTTAAACTCTAGGTACACATCCAAAATGTATTACTGAGTTGAAAGAAGTGGATTCTGGTGCATGGTTTTGAAACCGCAGTCAGAAAAAAAATCACAACCATATCAACATGTTTATAACCCCCGGGGCTGTCGTTTTGGTCAAAAAATTAAAGTTCTAAAAGTTCAGTTTTTTCTGCTTTAAACTCTAGGTACACATCCAAAATGTATTACTGAGTTGAAAGAAGTGGATTCTGGTGCATGGTTTTGAAACCGCAGTCAGAAAAAAAATCACAACCATATCAACATGTTAAAATCCCCCGGGGCTGTCGTTTTGGTCAAAAAATGAAAATTCTAAAAGTTCCGTTTATTTCTGCTTTAAACTCTAGGTACACATCCAAAATGTATTACTGAGTTGAAAGAAGTGGATTCTGGTGCATGGTTTTTAAACCGCAGTCAGAAAAAAAATCACTTCCATATCAACATGTTTATAACCCCCGGGGCTGTCGTTTTGGTCAAAAAATCAAAATTCTAAAAGTTCATGTTTTTCTGCTTTAAACTCTAGGTACACATCCAAAATGTATTACTGAGTTGAAAGAAGTGGATTCTGGTGCATGGTTTTGAAACCGCAGTCAGAAAAAAAATCACTTCCATATCAACATGTTTATAACCCCCGGGGCTGTCGTTTTGGTCAAAAAATCAAAATTCTAAAAGTTCATGTTTTTCTGCTTTAAACTCTAGGTACACATCCAAAATGTATTACTGAGTTGAAAGAAGTGGATTCTGGTGCATGGTTTTGAAACCGCAGTCAGAAAAAAAAATCACAACCATATCAACATGTTTATAATCCCCGGGGCTGTCGTTTTGGTCAAAAAATGAAAATTCTAAAAGTTCTGTTTTTTCTGCTTTAAACTCTAGGTACACAACCAAAAGGTATTACTGAGTTGAAAGAAGTGGATTCTGATGCATGGTTTTGAAACCGCAGTCAGTAAAAAAATCACAACCATATCAACATGTTTATAACCCCCGGGGCTGTCGTGTTGGTCAAAAAATTAAAATTCTAAAAGTTCTGTTTTTTATGCTTTAAACTCTAGGTACACATCCAAAATGTATTACTGAGTTGAAAGAAGTGGATTGTGGTGCATGGTTTTGAAACCGCAGTCAGAAAAAAAAATCACATCCATATCAACATGTTTATAACCCCCGGGGCTGTCGTTTTGGTAAAAAAATGAAAATTCTAAAAGTTCCGTTTTTTCTGCTTTAAACTCTAGGTACACATCCAAAATGTATTACTGAGTTGAAAGAAGGGGATTCTGGTGCATGGTTTTGAAACCGCAGTCAGAAAAAAAATCACAACCATATCAACATGTTTATAACCCCCGGGGCTGTCGTTTTGGTCAAAAAATGAAAATTCTAAAAGTTCCGTTTTTTCTGCTTTAAACTCTAGGTACACAACCAAAAGGTATTACTGAGTTGAAAGAAGTGGATTCTGGTGCATGGTTTTGAAACCGCAGTCAGAAAAAAATCACAACCATATCAACATGTTTATAATCCCCGGGGCTGTCGTTTTGGTCAAAAAATGAAAATTCTAAAAGTTCCGTTTTTTTCTGCTTTAAACTCTAGGTACACATCCAAAATGTATTACTGAGTTGAAAGAAGTGGATTCTGGTGCATGGTTTTGAAACCGCAGTCAGAAAAAAAATCACAACCATATCAACATGTTTATAACCCCCGGGGCTGTCGTTTTGGTCAAAAAATTAAAATTCTAAAAGTTCAGTTTTTTCTGCTTTAAACTCTAGGTACACATCCAAAATGTATTACTGAGTTGAAAGAAGTGGATTCTGGTGCATGGTTTTGAAACCGCAGTCAGAAAAAAAATCACAACCATATCAACATGTTTATAACCCCCGGGGCTGTCGTTTTGGTCAAAAAATTAAAATTCTAAAAGTTCAGTTTTTTCTGCTTTAAACTCTAGGTACACATCCAAAATGTATTACTGAGTTGAAAGAAGTGGATTCTGGTGCATGGTTTTGAAACCGCAGTCAGAAAAAAAATCACAACCATATCAACATGTTTATAACCCCCGGGGCTGTCGTTTTGGTCAAAAAATCAAAATTCTAAAAGTTCATGTTTTTCTGCTTTAAACTCTAGGTACACATCCAAAATGTATTACTGAGTTGAAAGAAGTGGATTCTGGTGCATGGTTTTGAAACCGCAGTCAGAAAAAAAATCACTTCCATATCAACATGTTTATAACCCCCGGGGCTGTCGTTTTGGTCAAAAAATCAAAATTCTAAAAGTTCATGTTTTTCTGCTTTAAACTCTAGGTACACATCCAAAATGTATTACTGAGTTGAAAGAAGTGGATTCTGGTGCATGGTTTTGAAACCGCAGTCAGAAAAAAAATCACAACCATATCAACATGTTTATAATCCCCGGGGCTGTCGTTTTGGTCAAAAAATGAAAATTCTAAAAGTTCTGTTTTTTCTGCTTTAAACTCTAGGTACACAACCAAAAGGTATTACTGAGTTGAAAGAAGTGGATTCTGATGCATGGTTTTGAAACCGCAGTCAGTAAAAAAATCACAACCATATCAACATGTTTATAACCCCCGGGGCTGTCGTGTTGGTCAAAAAATTAAAATTCTAAAAGTTCTGTTTTTTATGCTTTAAACTCTAGGTACACATCCAAAATGTATTACTGAGTTGAAAGAAGTGGATTCTGGTGCATGGTTTTGAAACCGCAGTCAGAAAAAAAATCACAACCATATCAACATGTTTATAACCCCCGGGGCTGTCGTTTTGGTCAAAAAATTAAAATTCTAAAAGTTCAGTTTTTTCTGCTTTAAACTCTAGGTACACATCCAAAATGTATTACTGAGTTGAAAGAAGTGGATTCTGGTGCATGGTTTTGAAACCGCAGTCAGAAAAAAAATCACAACCATATCAACATGTTAAAAACCCCCGGGGCTGTCGTTTTGGTCAAAAAATGAAAATTCTAAAAGTTCCGTTTATTTCTGCTTTAAACTCTAGGTACACATCCAAAATGTATTACTGAGTTGAAAGAAGTGGATTCTGGTGCATGGTTTTTAAACCGCAGTCAGAAAAAAAATCACTTCCATATCAACATGTTTATAACCCCCGGGGCTGTCGTTTTGGTCAAAAAATCAAAATTCTAAAAGTTCATGTTTTTCTGCTTTAAACTCTAGGTACACATCCAAAATGTATTACTGAGTTGAAAGAAGTGGATTCTGGTGCATGGTTTTGAAACCGCAGTCAGAAAAAAAATCACATCCATATCAACATTTTTATAAACCCCGGGGCTGTCGTTTTGGTCAAAAAATGAAAATTCTAAAAGTTCCGTTTTTTCTGCTTTAAACTCTAGGTACACTTCCAAAATGTATTACTGAGTTGAAAGAAGTGGATTCTGGTGCATGGTTTTGAAACCGCAGTCAGAAAAAAAATCACATTCATATCAACATGTTTATAACCCCCGGGGCTGTCGTTTTGGTCAAAAAATGAAAATTCTAAAAGTTCTGTTTTTTCTGCTTTAAACTCTAGGTACACATCCAAAATGTATTACTGAGTTGAAAGAAGTGGATTCTGGTGCATGGTTTTGAAACCGCAGTCAGAAAAAAAATCACAACCATATCAACATGTTTATAACCCACGGGGCTGTCGTTTTGGTCAAAAAATGAAAATTCTAAAAGTTCCGTTTTTTCTGCTTTAAACTCTAGGTACACATCCAAAATGTATTACTGAGTTGAAAGAAGGGGATTCTGGTGCATGGTTTTGAAACCGCTTTCAGAAAAAAAAAATCACAACCATATCAACATGTTTATAACCCCCGGGGCTATCGTTTTGGTCAAAAAATTAAAATTCTAAAAGTTCTATTTTTTCTGCTTTAAACTCTAGGTACACAACCAAAAGGTATTACTGAGTTGAAAGAAGTGGATTCTGATGCATGGTTTTGAAACCGCAGTCAGTAAAAAAATCACAACCATATCAACATGTTTATAACCCCCGGGGCTGTCGTGTTGGTCAAAAAATTAAAATTCTAAAAGTTCTGTTTTTTATGCTTTAAACTCTAGGTACACATCCAAAATGTATTACTGAGTTGAAAGAAGTGGATTGTGGTGCATGGTTTTGAAACCGCAGTCAGAAAAAAAAATCACAACCATATCAACATGTTTATAACCCCCGGGGCTATCGTTTTGGTCTAAAAATTAAAATTCTAAAAGTTCTATTTTTTCTGCTTTAAACTCTAGGTACACAACCAAAAGGTATTACTGAGTTGAAAGAAGTGGATTCTGATGCATGGTTTTGAAACCGCAGTCAGTAAAAAAATCACAACCATATCAACATGTTTATAACCCCCGGGGCTGTCGTGTTGGTCAAAAAATTAAAATTCTAAAAGTTCAGTTTTTTATGCTTTAAACTCTAGGTACACATCCAAAATGTATTACTGAGTTGAAAGAAGTGGATTGTGGTGCATGGTTTTGAAACCGCAGTCAGAAAAAAAAATCACATCCATATCAACATGTTTATAACCCCCGGGGCTGTCGTTTTGGTAAAAAAATGAAAATTCTAAAAGTTCCGTTTTTTTCTGCTTTAAACTCTAGGTACACATCCAAAATGTATTACTGAGTTGAAAGAAGTGGATTCTGGTGCATGGTTTTGAAACCGCAGTCAGAAAAAAAATCACAACCATATCAACATGTTTATAACCCCCGGGGCTGTCGTTTTGGTCAAAAAATTAAAATTCTAAAAGTTCAGTTTTTTCTGCTTTAAACTCTAGGTACACATCCAAAATGTATTACTGAGTTGAAAGAAGTGGATTCTGGTGCATGGTTTTTAAACCGCAGTCAGAAAAAAAATCACTTCCATATCAACATGTTTATAACCCCCGGGGCTGTCGTTTTGGTCAAAAAATCAAAATTCTAAAAGTTCATGTTTTTCTGCTTTAAACTCTAGGTACACATCCAAAATGTATTACTGAGTTGAAAGAAGTGGATTCTGGTGCATGGTTTTGAAACCGCAGTCAGAAAAAAAAAATCACAACCATATCAACATGTTTATAATCCCCGGGGATGTCGTTTTGGTCAAAAAATGAAAATTCTAAAAGTTCCGTTTTTTCTGCTTTAAACTCTAGGTACACATCCAAAATGTATTACTGAGTTAAAAAAAGTGGATTCTGGTGCATGGTTTTGAAACCGCAGTCAGAAAAAAAATCACATCCATATCAACATTTTTATAAACCCCGGGGCTGTCGTTTTGGTCAAAAAATGAAAATTCTAAAAGTTCCGTTTTTTCTGCTTTAAACTCTAGGTACACTTCCAAAATGTATTACTGAGTTGAAAGAAGTGGATTCTGGTGCATGGTTTTGAAACCGCAGTCAGAAAAAAAATCACATTCATATCAACATGTTTATAACCCCCGGGGCTGTCGTTTTGGTCAAAAAATGAAAATTCTAAAAGTTTTGTTTTTTCTGCTTTAAACTCTAGGTACACAACCAAAAGGTATTACTGAGTTGAAAGAAGTGGATTCTGATGCATGGTTTTGAAACCGCAGTCAGTAAAAAAATCACAACCATATCAACATGTTTATAACCCCCGGGGCTGTCGTGTTGGTCAAAAAATTAAAATTCTAAAAGTTCTGTTTTTTATGCTTTAAACTCTAGGTACACATCCAAAATGTATTACTGAGTTGAAAGAAGTGGATTGTGGTGCATGGTTTTGAAACCGCAGTCAGAAAAAAAAATCACATCCATATCAACATGTTTATAACCCCCGGGGCTGTCGTTTTGGTAAAAAAATGAAAATTCTAAAAGTTCCGTTTTTTCTGCTTTAAACTCTAGGTACACATCCAAAATGTATTACTGAGTTGAAAGAAGGGGATTCTGGTGCATGGTTTTGAAACCGCAGTCAGAAAAAAAATCACAACCATATCAACATGTTTATAACCCCCGGGGCTGTCGTTTTGGTCAAAAAATGAAAATTCTAAAAGTTCCGTTTTTTCTGCTTTAAACTCTAGGTACACAACCAAAAGGTATTACTGAGTTGAAAGAAGTGGATTCTGGTGCATGGTTTTGAAACCGCAGTCAGAAAAAAATCACAACCATATCAACATGTTTATAATCCCCGGGGCTGTCGTTTTGGTCAAAAAATGAAAATTCTAAAAGTTCCGTTTTTTTCTGCTTTAAACTCTAGGTACACATCCAAAATGTATTACTGAGTTGAAAGAAGTGGATTCTGGTGCATGGTTTTGAAACCGCAGTCAGAAAAAAAATCACAACCATATCAACATGTTTATAACCCCCGGGGCTGTCGTTTTGGTCAAAAAATTAAAATTCTAAAAGTTCAGTTTTTTCTGCTTTAAACTCTAGGTACACATCCAAAATGTATTACTGAGTTGAAAGAAGTGGATTCTGGTGCATGGTTTTGAAACCGCAGTCAGAAAAAAAATCACAACCATATCAACATGTTAAAAACCCCCGGGGCTGTCGTTTTGGTCAAAAAATGAAAATTCTAAAAGTTCCGTTTATTTCTGCTTTAAACTCTAGGTACACATCCAAAATGTATTACTGAGTTGAAAGAAGTGGATTCTGGTGCATGGTTTTTAAACCGCAGTCAGAAAAAAAATCACTTCCATATCAACATGTTTATAACCCCCGGGGCTGTCGTTTTGGTCAAAAAATCAAAATTCTAAAAGTTCATGTTTTTCTGCTTTAAACTCTAGGTACACATCCAAAATGTATTACTGAGTTGAAAGAAGTGGATTCTGGTGCATGGTTTTGAAACCGCAGTCAGAAAAAAAAAATCACAACCATATCAACATGTTTATAACCCCCGGGGATGTCGTTTTGGTCAAAAAATGAAAATTCTAAAAGTTCCGTTTTTTCTGCTTTAAACTCTAGCTACACTTCCAAAATGTATTACTGAGTTGAAAGAAGTGGATTCTGGTGCATGGTTTTGAAACCGCAGTCAGAAAAAAAATCACATTCATATCAACATGTTTATAACCCCCGGGGCTGTCGTTTTGGTCAAAAAATGAAAATTCTAAAAGTTCTGTTTTTTCTGCTTTAAACTCTAGGTACACATCCAAAATGTATTACTGAGTTGAAAGAAGTGGATTCTGGTGCATGGTTTTGAAACCGCAGTCAGAAAAAAAAATCACAACCATATCAACATGTTTATAACCCCCGGGGCTGTCGTGTTGGTCAAAAAATTAAAATTCTAAAAGTTCTGTTTTTTATGCTTTAAACTCTAGGTACACATCCAAAATGTATTACTGAGTTGAAAGAAGTGGATTGTGGTGCATGGTTTTGAAACCGCAGTCAGAAAAAAAAATCACATCCATATCAACATGTTTATAACCCCCGGGGCTGTCGTTTTGGTCAAAAAATGAAAATTCTAAAAGTTCCGTTTTTTCTGCTTTAAACTCTAGGTACACAACCAAAAGGTATTATTGAGTTGAAAGAAGTGGATTCTGGTGCATGGTTTTAAAACCGCAGTCAGAAAAAAAATCACAACCATATCAACATGTTTATAACCCCCGGGGCTGTCGTGTTGGTCAAAAAATTAAAATTCTAAAAGTTCTGTTTTTTCTGCTTTAAACTCTAGGTACACATCCAAAATGTATTACTGAGTTGAAAGAAGTGGATTCTGGTGCATGGTTTTGAAACCGCAGTCAGAAAAAAAATCACAACCATATCAACATGTTTATAACCCCCGGGGCTGTCGTTTTGGTCAAAAAATTAAAATTCTAAAAGTTCCGTTTTTTCTGCTTTAAACTCTAGGTACACATCCAAAATGTATTACTGAGTTGAAAGAAGTGGATTCTGGTGCATGGTTTTGAAACCGCAGTCAGAAAAAAAATCACAACCATATCAACATGTTTATAACCACCGGGGCTGTCGTTTTGGTCAAAAAATGAAAATTCTAAAAGTTCTGTTTTTTATGCTTTAAACTCTAGGTACACATCCAAAATGTATTACTGAGTTGAAAGAAGTGGATTGTGGTGCATGGTTTTGAAACCGCAGTCAGAAAAAAAAATCACATCCATATCAACATGTTTATAACCCCCGGGGCTGTCGTTTTGGACAAAAAATGAAAATTCTAAAAGTTCCGTTTTTTCTGCTTTAAACTCTAGGTACACAACCAAAAGGTATTACTGAGTTGAAAGAAGTGGATTCTGGTGCATGGTTTTGAAACCGCAGTCAGAAAAAAATTCACAACCATATCAACATGTTTATAACCCCCGGGGCTGTCGTGTTGGTCAAAAAATTAAAATTCTAAAAGTTCAGTTTTTTCTGCTTTAAACTCTAGGTACACATCCAAAATGTATTACTGAGTTGAAAGAAGTGGATTCTGGTGCATGGTTTTGAAACCGCAGTCAGAAAAAAAATCACAACCATATCAACATGTTTATAACCACCGGGGCTGTCGTTTTGGTCAAAAAATGAAAATTCTAAAAGTTCTGTTTTTTATGCTTTAAACTCTAGGTACACATCCAAAATGTATTACTGAGTTGAAAGAAGTGGATTCTGGTGCATTATTTTGAAACCGCAGTCAGAAAAAAAATCACAACCATATCAACATGTTTATAACCCCCGGGGCTGTCGTTTTGGTCAAAAAATGAAAATTCTAAAAGTTCAGTTTTTTCTGCTTTAAACTCTAGGTACACATCCAAAATGTATTACTGAGTTGAAAGAAGTGGATTCTGGTGCATGGTTTTGAAACCACAGTCAGAAAAAAAATCACAACCATATCAACATGTTTATAACCCCCGGGGCTGTCGTTTTGGTCAAAAAATGAAAATTCTAAAAGTTCCTTTTTTTTCTGCTTTAAACTCTAGGTACACATCCAAAATGTATTACTGAGTTGAAAGAAGTGGATTCTGGTGCATGGTTTTGAAACCGCAGTCAGAAAAAAAATCACAACCATATCAACATGTTTATAACCCCCGGGGCTGTCGTTTTGGTCAAAAAATTAAAATTCTAAAAGTTCAGTTTTTTCTGCTTTAAACTCTAGGTACACATCCAAAATGTATTACTGAGTTGAAAGAAGTGGATTCTGGCGCATGGTTTTGAAACCGCAGTCAGAAAAAAAATCACAACCATATCAACATGTTAAAAACCCCCGGGGCTGTCGTTTTGGTCAAAAAATTAAAATTCTAAAAGTTCCGTTTTTTTCTGCTTTAAACTCTAGGTACACATCCAAAATGTATTACTGAGTTGAAAGAAGTGGATTCTGGTGCATGGTTTTGAAACCGCAGTCAGAAAAAAAATCACATCCATATCAACATTTTTATAACCCCCGGGGCTGTCGTTTTGGTCAAAAAATGAAAATTCTAAAAGTTCCTGTTTTTTCTGCTTTAAACTCTAGGTACACATCCAAAAGGTATTATTGAGTTGAAAGAAGTGGATTCTGGTGCATGGTTTTGAAACCGCAGTCAGAAAAAAAATCACAACCATATCAACATGTTTATAACCCCCGGGGCTGTCGTGTTGGTCAAAAAATTAAAATTCTAAAAGTTCAGTTTTTTCTGCTTTAAACTCTAGGTACACATCCAAAATGTATTACTGAGTTGAAAGAAGTGGATTCTGGTGCATGGTTTTGAAACCGCAGTCAGAAAAAAAATCACATCCATATCAACATTTTTATAACCCCCGGGGCTGTCGTTTTGGTCAAAAAATGAAAATTCTAAAAGTTTCGTTTTTTCTGCTTTAAACTCTAGGTACACATCCAAAATGTATTACTGAGTTGAAAGAAGTGGATTCTGGTGCATGGTTTTGAAACCGCAGTCAGAAAAAAAATCACAACCATATCAACATGTTAATAACCCCCGGGGCTGTCGTTTTGGTCAAAAAATAAAAATTCTAGAAGTTCCGTTTTTTCTGCTTTAAACTCTAGGTACACATCCAAAATGTATTACTGAGTTGAAAGAAGTGGATTCTGGTGCATGGTTTTGAAACCGCAGTCAGAAAAAAAATCACATCCATATCAACATTTTTATAAACCCCGGGGCTGTCGTTTTGGTCAAAAAATGAAAATTCTAAAAGTTCCGTTTTTTCTGCTTTAAACTCTAGGTACACTTCCAAAATGTATTACTGAGTTGAAAGAAGTGGATTCTGGTGCATGGTTTTGAAACCGCAGTCAGAAAAAAAATCACATTCATATCAACATGTTTATAACCCCCGGGGCTGTCGTTTTGGTCAAAAAATGAAAATTCTAAAAGTTCTGTTTTTTCTGCTTTAAACTCTAGGTACACATCCAAAATGTATTACTGAGTTGAAAGAAGTGGATTCTGGTGCATGGTTTTAAAACCGCAGTCAGAAAAAAAATCACAACCATATCAACATGTTTATAACCCCCGGGGCTGTCGTTTTGGTCAAAAAATGAAAATTCTAAAAGTTCCGTTTTTTTCTGCTTTAAACTCTAGGTAAACATCCAAAATGTATTACTGAGTTGAAAGAAGGGGATTCTGGTGCATGGTTTTGAAACCGCAGTCAGAAAAAAAATCACAACCATATCAACATGTTTATAACCCCCGGGGCTGTCGTTTTGGTCAAAAAATGAAAATTCTAAAAGTTCTGTTTTTTCTGCTTTAAACTCTAGGTACACAACCAAAAGGTATTACTGAGTTGAAAGAAGTGGATTCTGATGCATGGTTTTGAAACCGCAGTCAGAAAAAAAATCACAACCATATCAACATGTTTATAACCCCCGGGGCTGTCGTGTTGATCAAAAAATTAAAATTCTAAAAGTTCCGTTTTTTCTGCTTTAAACTCTAGGTACACATCCAAAATGTATTACTGAGTTGAAAGAAGTGGATTCTGGTGCATGGTTTTGAAACCGCAGTCAGAAAAAAAATCACAACCATATCAACATGTTTATAACCACCGGGGCTGTCGTTTTGGTCAAAAAATGAAAATTCTAAAAGTTCTGTTTTTTATGCTTTAAACTCTAGGTACACATCCAAAATGTATTACTGAGTTGAAAGAAGTGGATTCTGGTGCATTATTTTGAAACCGCAGTCAGAAAAAAAATCACAACCATATCAACATGTTTATACCCCCGGGGCTGTCGTTTTGGTCAAAAAATGAAAATTCTAAAAGTTCCGTTTTTTCTGCTTTAAACTCTAGGTACACAACCAAAAGGTATTACTGAGTTGAAAGAAGTGGATTCTGGTGCATGGTTTTGAAACCGCAGTCAGAAAAAAAATCACATCCATATCAACATTTTTATAAACCCCGGGGCTGTCGTTTTGGTCAAAAAATGAAAATTCTAAAAGTTCTGTTTTTTCTGCTTTAAACTCTAGGTACACATCCAAAATGTATTACTGAGTTGAAAGAAGTGGATTCTGGTGCATGGTTTTGAAACCGCAGTCAGAAAAAAAATCACAACCATATCAACATGTTTATAACCCCCGGGGCTGTCGTTTTGGTCAAAAAATGAAAATTCTAAAAGTTCCGTTTTTTCTGCTTTAAACTCTAGGTAAACATCCAAAATGTATTACTGAGTTGAAAGAAGGGGATTCTGGTGCATGGTTTTGAAACCGCAGTCAGAAAAAAAATCACAACCATATCAACATGTTTATAACCCCCGGGGCTGTCGTTTTGGTCAAAAAATGAAAATTCTAAAAGTTCTGTTTTTTCTGCTTTAAACTCTAGGTACACAACCAAAAGGTATTACTGAGTTGAAAGAAGTGGATTCTGATGCATGGTTTTGAAACCGCAGTCAGAAAAAAAATCACAACCATATCAACATGTTTATAACCCCCGGGGCTGTCGTGTTGGTCAAAAACTTAAAATTCTAAAAGTTCCGTTTTTTCTGCTTTAAACTCTAGGTACACATCCAAAATGTATTACTGAGTTGAAAGAAGTGGATTCTGGTGCATGGTTTTGAAACCGCAGTCAGAAAAAAATCACAACCATATCAACATGTTTATAACCACCGGGGCTGTCGTTTTGGTCAAAAAATGAAAATTCTAAAAGTTCTGTTTTTTATGCTTTAAACTCTAGGTACACATCCAAAATGTATTACTGAGTTGAAAGAAGTGGATTGTGGTGCATGGTTTTGAAACCGCAGTCAGAAAAAAAAATCACATCCATATCAACATGTTTATAACCCCCGGGGCTGTCGTTTTGGTCAAAAAATGAAAATTCTAAAAGTTCCGTTTTTTCTGCTTTAAACTCTAGGTACACAACCAAAAGGTATTACTGAGTTGAAAGAAGTGGATTCTGGTGCATGGTTTTGAAACCGCAGTCAGAAAAAAAATCACAACCATATCAACATGTTTATAACCCCCGGGGCTGTCGTGTTGGTCAAAAAATTAAAATTCTAAAAGTTCAGTTTTTTCTGCTTTAAACTCTAGGTACACATCCAAAATGTATTACTGAGTTGAAAGAAGTGGATTCTGGTGCATGGTTTTGAAACCGCAGTCAGAAAAAAAATCACATCCATATCAACATTTTTATAACCCCGGGGCTGTCGTTTTGGTCAAAAAATGAAAATTCTAAAAGTTTCGTTTTTTCTGCTTTAAACTCTAGGTACACATCCAAAATGTATTACTGAGTTGAAAGAAGTGGATTCTGGTGCATGGTTTTGAAACCGCAGTCAGAAAAAAAATCACAACCATATCAACATGTTTATAACCACCGGGGCTGTCGTTTTGGTCAAAAAATGAAAATTCTAAAAGTTCTGTTTTTTATGCTTTAAACTCTAGGTACACATCCAAAATGTATTACTGAGTTGAAAGAAGTGGATTCTGGTGCATTATTTTGAAACCGCAGTCAGAAAAAAAATCACAACCATATCAACATGTTTATAACCCCCGGGGCTGTCGTTTTGGTCAAAAAATGAAAATTCTAAAAGTTCCGTTTTTTCTGCTTTAAACTCTAGGTACACAACCAAAAGGTATTACTGAGTTGAAAGAAGTGGATTCTGGTGCATGGTTTTGAAACCGCAGTCAGAAAAAAATCACAACCATATCAACATGTTTATAATCCCCGGGGCTGTCGTTTTGGTCAAAAAATGAAAATTCTAAAAGTTCCTTTTTTTTCTGCTTTAAACTCTAGGTACACATCCAAAATGTATTACTGAGTTGAAAGAAGTGGATTCTGGTGCATGGTTTTGAAACCGCAGTCAGAAAAAAAATCACAACCATATCAACATGTTTATAACCCCCGGGGCTGTCGTTTTGGTCAAAAAATTAAAATTCTAAAAGTTCAGTTTTTTTCTGCTTTAAACTCTAGGTACACATCCAAAATGTATTACTGAGTTGAAAGAAGTGGATTCTGGCGCATGGTTTTGAAACCGCAGTCAGAAAAAAAATCACAACCATATCAACATGTTAAAAACCCCCGGGGCTGTCGTTTTGGTCAAAAAATTAAAATTCTAAAAGTTCCGTTTTTTTCTGCTTTAAACTCTAGGTACACATCCAAAATGTATTACTGAGTTGAAAGAAGTGGATTCTGGTGCATGGTTTTGAAACCGCAGTCAGAAAAAAAATCACATCCATATCAACATTTTTATAAACCCCGGGGCTGTCGTTTTGGTCAAAAAATTAAAATTCTAAAAGTTCCGTTTTTTCTGCTTTAAACTCTAGGTACACTTCCAAAATGTATTACTGAGTTGAAAGAAGTGGATTCTGGTGCATGGTTTTGAAACCGCAGTCAGAAAAAAAATCACATTCATATCAACATGTTTATAACCCCCGGGGCTGTCGTTTTGGTCAAAAAATGAAAATTCTAAAAGTTCTGTTTTTTCTGCTTTAAACTCTAGGTACACAACCAAAAGGTATTACTGAGTTGAAAGAAGTGGATTCTGATGCATGGTTTTGAAACCGCAGTCAGTAAAAAAATCACAACCATATCAACATTTTTATAACCCCGGGGCTGTCGTGTTGGTCAAAAAATTAAAATTCTAAAAGTTCTGTTTTTTATGCTTTAAACTCTAGGTACACATCCAAAATGTATTACTGAGTTGAAAGAAGTGGATTGTGGTGCATGGTTTTGAAACCGCAGTCAGAAAAAAAAATCACATCCATATCAACATGTTTATAACCCCCGGGGCTGTCGTTTTGGTAAAAAAATGAAAATTCTAAAAGTTCCGTTTTTTCTGCTTTAAACTCTAGGTACACATCCAAAATGTATTACTGAGTTGAAAGAAGCGGATTCTGGTGCATGGTTTTGAAACCGCAGTCAGAAAAAAAATCACAACCATATCAACATGTTTATAACCCCCGGGGCTGTCGTTTTGGTCAAAAAATGAAAATTCTAAAAGTTCCGTTTATTTCTGCTTTAAACTCTAGGTACACATCCAAAATGTATTACTGAGTTGAAAGAAGTGGATTCTGGTGCATGGTTTTTAAACCGCAGTCAGAAAAAAAATCACTTCCATATCAACATGTTTATAACCCCCGGGGCTGTCGTTTTGGTCAAAAAATCAAAATTCTAAAAGTTCATGTTTTTCTGCTTTAAACTCTAGGTACACATCCAAAATGTATTACTGAGTTGAAAGAAGTGGATTCTGGTGCATGGTTTTGAAACCGCAGTCAGAAAAAAAAAATCACAACCATATCAACATGTTTATAACCCCCGGGGATGTCGTTTTGGTCAAAAAATGAAAATTCTAAAAGTTCCGTTTTTTCTGCTTTAAACTCTAGGTACACATCCAAAATGTATTACTGAGTTAAAAAAAGTGGATTCTGGTGCATGGTTTTGAAACCGCAGTCAGAAAAAAAATCACATCCATATCAACATTTTTATAAACCCCGGGGCTGTCGTTTTGGTCAAAAAATGAAAATTCTGAAAGTTCCGTTTTTTCTGCTTTAAACTCTAGGTACACTTCCAAAATGTATTACTGAGTTGAAAGAAGTGGATTCTGGTGCATGGTTTTGAAACCGCAGTCAGAAAAAAAATCACAACCATATCAACATGTTTATAACCCCCGGGGCTGTCGTGTTGGTCAAAAAATTAAAATTCTAAAAGTTCTGTTTTTTATGCTTTAAACTCTAGGTACACATCCAAAATGTATTACTGAGTTGAAAGAAGTGGATTGTGGTGCATGGTTTTGAAACCGCAGTCAGAAAAAAAAATCACATCCATATCAACATGTTTATAACCCCCGGGGCTGTCGTTTTGGTCAAAAAATGAAAATTCTAAAAGTTCCGTTTTTTCTGCTTTAAACTCTAGGTACACAACCAAAAGGTATTATTGAGTTGAAAGAAGTGGATTCTGGTGCATGGTTTTGAAACCGCAGTCAGAAAAAAAATCACAACCATATCAACATGTTTATAACCCCCGGGGCTGTCGTGTTGGTCAAAAAATTAAAATTCTAAAAGTTCAGTTTTTTCTGCTTTAAACTCTAGGTACACATCCAAAATGTATTACTGAGTTGAAAGAAGTGGATTCTGGTGCATGGTTTTGAAACCGCAGTCAGAAAAAAAATCACAACCATATCAACATGTTTATAACCCCCGGGGATGTCGTTTTGGTCAAAAAATGAAAATTCTAAAAGTTCCGTTTTTTCTGCTTTAAACTCTAGGTACACATCCAAAATGTATTACTGAGTTAAAAAAAGTGGATTCTGGTGCATGGTTTTGAAACCGCAGTCAGAAAAAAAATCACATCCATATCAACATTTTTATAAACCCCGGGGCTGTCGTTTTGGTCAAAAAATGAAAATTCTGAAAGTTCCGTTTTTTCTGCTTTAAACTCTAGGTACACTTCCAAAATGTATTACTGAGTTGAAAGAAGTGGATTCTGGTGCATGGTTTTGAAACCGCAGTCAGAAAAAAAATCACAACCATATCAACATGTTTATAACCCCCGGGGCTATCGTTTTGGTCAAAAAATTAAAATTCTAAAAGTTCTATTTTTTCTGCTTTAAACTCTAGGTACACAACCAAAAGGTATTACTGAGTTGAAAGAAGTGGATTCTGATGCATGGTTTTGAAACCGCAGTCAGTAAAAAAAATCACAACCATATCAACATGTTTATAACCCCCGGGGCTGTCGTGTTGGTCAAAAAATTAAAATTCTAAAAGTTCTGTTTTTTATGCTTTAAACTCTAGGTACACATCCAAAATGTATTACTGAGTTGAAAGAAGTGGATTGTGGTGCATGGTTTTGAAACCGCAGTCAGAAAAAAAAATCACATCCATATCAACATGTTTATAACCCCCGGGGCTGTCGTTTTGGTCAAAAAATGAAAATTCTAAAAGTTCCGTTTTTTCTGCTTTAAACTCTAGGTACACAACCAAAAGGTATTATTGAGTTGAAAGAAGTGGATTCTGGTGCATGGTTTTGAAACCGCAGTCAGAAAAAAAATCACAACCATATCAACATGTTTATAACCCCCGGGGCTGTCGTGTTGGTCAAAAAATTAAAATTCTAAAAGTTCAGTTTTTTCTGCTTTAAACTCTAGGTACACATCCAAAATGTATTACTGAGTTGAAAGAAGTGGATTCTGGTGCATGGTTTTGAAACCGCAGTCAGAAAAAAAATCACAACCATATCAACATGTTAATAACCCCCGGGGCTGTCGTTTTGGTCAAAAAATAAAAATTCTAGAAGTTCCGTTTTTTCTGCTTTAAACTCTAGGTACACATCCAAAATGTATTACTGAGTTGAAAGAAGTGGATTCTGGTGCATGGTTTTGAAACCGCAGTCAGAAAAAAAATCACATCCATATCAACATTTTTATAAACCCCGGGGCTGTCGTTTTGGTCAAAAAATGAAAATTCTAAAAGTTCCGTTTTTTTCTGCTTTAAACTCTAGGTACACTTCCAAAATGTATTACTGAGTTGAAAGAAGTGGATTCTGGTGCATGGTTTTGAAACCGCAGTCAGAAAAAAAATCACATTCATATCAACATGTTTATAACCCCCGGGGCTGTCGTTTTGGTCAAAAAATGAAAATTCTAAAAGTTCGGTTTTTTCTGCTTTAAACTCTAGGTACACATCCAAAATGTATTACTGAGTTGAAAGAAGTGGATTCTGGTGCATGGTTTTGAAACCGCAGTCAGAAAAAAAATCACAACCATATCAACATGTTTATAACCCCCGGGGCTGTCGTGTTGGTCAAAAAATTAAAATTCTAAAAGTTCCGTTTTTTCTGCTTTAAACTCTAGGTACACATCCAAAATGTATTACTGAGTTGAAAGAAGTGGATTCTGGTGCATGGTTTTGAAACCGCAGTCAGAAAAAAAATCACATCCATATCAACATTTTTATAACCCCGGGGCTGTCGTTTTGGTCAAAAAATTAAAATTCTAAAAGTTTCTTTTTTTCTGCTTTAAACTCTAGGTACACATCCAAAATGTATTACTGAGTTGAAAGAAGTTGATTCTGGTGCATGGTTTTGAAACCGCAGTCAGAAAAAAAATCACAACCATATCAACATGTTTATAACCACCGGGGCTGTCGTTTTGGTCAAAAAATGAAAATTCTAAAAGTTCTGTTTTTTATGCTTTAAACTCTAGGTACACATCCAAAATGTATTACTGAGTTGAAAGAAGTGGATTCTGGTGCATTATTTTGAAACCGCAGTCAGAAAAAAAATCACAACCATATCAACATGTTTATAACCCCCGGGGCTGTCGTTTTGGTCAAAAAATGAAAATTCTAAAAGTTCAGTTTTTTCTGCTTTAAACTCTAGGTACACATCCAAAATGTATTACTGAGTTGAAAGAAGTGGATTCTGGTGCATGGTTTTGAAACCACAGTCAGAAAAAAAATCACAACCATATCAACATGTTTATAACCCCCGGGGCTGTCGTTTTGGTCAAAAAATGAAAATTCTAAAAGTTCCGTTTTTTCTGCTTT
The DNA here is from genome assembly GCF_055691185.1 of Crinia signifera. Lineage (NCBI taxonomy): Eukaryota > Metazoa > Chordata > Amphibia > Anura > Myobatrachidae > Crinia > Crinia signifera. The sequence goes on from NW_028142116.1 coordinate 111,684, forward strand.
AAACTCTAGGTACACAACCAAAAGGTATTACTGAGTTGAAAGAAGTGGATTCTGGTGCATGGTTTTGAAACCGCAGTCAGAAAAAAATCACAACCATATCAACATGTTTATAATCCCCGGGGCTGTCGTTTTGGTCAAAAAATGAAAATTCTAAAAGTTCCGTTTTTTTCTGCTTTAAACTCTAGGTACACATCCAAAATGTATTACTGAGTTGAAAGAAGTGGATTCTGGTGCATGGTTTTGAAACCGCAGTCAGAAAAAAAATCACAACCATATCAACATGTTTATAACCCCCGGGGCTGTCGTGTTGGTAAAAAAATTAAAATTCTAAAAGTTCAGTTTTTTCTGCTTTAAACTCTAGGTACACATCCAAAATGTATTACTGAGTTGAAAGAAGTGGATTCTGGTGCATGGTTTTGAAACCGCAGTCAGAAAAAAAATCACATCCATATCAACATTTTTATAACCCCCGGGGCTGTCGTTTTGGTCAAAAAATGAAAATTCTAAAAGTTTCGTTTTTTCTGCTTTAAACTCTAGGTACACATCCAAAATGTATTACTGAGTTGAAAGAAGTGGATTCTGGTGCATGGTTTTGAAACCGCAGTCAGAAAAAAAATCACAACCATATCAACATGTTAATAACCCCCGGGGCTGTCGTTTTGGTCAAAAAATAAAAATTCTAGAAGTTCCGTTTTTTCTGCTTTAAACTCTAGGTACACATCCAAAATGTATTACTGAGTTGAAAGAAGTGGATTCTGGTGCATGGTTTTGAAACCGCAGTCAGAAAAAAAATCACATCCATATCAACATTTTTATAAACCCCGGGGCTGTCGTTTTGGTCAAAAAATGAAAATTCTAAAAGTTCCGTTTTTTCTGCTTTAAACTCTAGGTACACTTCCAAAATGTATTACTGAGTTGAAAGAAGTGGATTCTGGTGCATGGTTTTGAAACCGCAGTCAGAAAAAAAATCACAACCATATCAACATGTTTATAACCCCCGGGGCTGTCGTGTTGGTCAAAAAATTAAAATTCTAAAAGTTCCGTTTTTTCTGCTTTTAACTCTAGGTACACATCCAAAATGTATTACTGAGTTGAAAGAAGTGGATTCTGGTGCATGGTTTTGAAACCGCAGTCAGAAAAAAAATCACAACCATATCAACATGTTTATAACCACCGGGGCTGTCGTTTTGGTCAAAAAATGAAAATTCTAAAAGTTCTGTTTTTTATGCTTTAAACTCTAGGTACACATCCAAAATGTATTACTGAGTTGAAAGAAGTGGATTCTGGTGCATGGTTTTGAAACCGCAGTCAGAAAAAAAATCACATCCATATCAACATTTTTATAACCCCGGGGCTGTCGTTTTGGTCAAAAAATGAAAATTCTAAAAGTTTCGTTTTTTCTGCTTTAAACTCTAGGTACACATCCAAAATGTATTACTGAGTTGAAAGAAGTGGATTCTGGTGCATGGTTTTGAAACCGCAGTCAGAAAAAAAATCACAACCATATCAACATGTTTATAACCACCGGGGCTGTCGTTTTGGTCAAAAAATGAAAATTCTAAAAGTTCTGTTTTTTATGCTTTAAACTCTAGGTACACATCCAAAATGTATTACTGAGTTGAAAGAAGTGGATTCTGGTGCATTATTTTGAAACCGCAGTCAGAAAAAAAATCACAACCATATCAACATGTTTATAACCCCCGGGGCTGTCGTTTTGGTCAAAAAATGAAAATTCTAAAAGTTCCGTTTTTTCTACTTTAAACTCTAGGTACACAACCAAAAGGTATTACTGAGTTGAAAGAAGTGGATTCTGGTGCATGGTTTTGAAACCGCAGTCAGAAAAAAATCACAACCATATCAACATGTTTATAATCCCCGGGGCTGTCGTTTTGGTCAAAAAATGAAAATTCTAAAAGTTCCTTTTTTTTCTGCTTTAAACTCTAGGTACACATCCAAAATGTATTACTGAGTTGAAAGAAGTGGATTCTGGTGCATGGTTTTGAAACCGCAGTCAGAAAAAAAATCACAACCATATCAACATGTTTATAACCCCCGGGGCTGTCGTTTTGGTCAAAAAATTAAAATTCTAAAAGTTCAGTTTTTTTCTGCTTTAAACTCTAGGTACACATCCAAAATGTATTACTGAGTTGAAAGAAGTGGATTCTGGCGCATGGTTTTGAAACCGCAGTCAGAAAAAAAATCACAACCATATCAACATGTTAAAAACCCCCGGGGCTGTCGTTTTGGTCAAAAAATTAAAATTCTAAAAGTTCCGTTTTTTCTGCTTTAAACTCTAGGTACACAACCAAAAGGTATTACTGAGTTGAAAGAAGTGGATTCTGGTGCATGGTTTTGAAACCGCAGTCAGAAAAAAATCACAACCATATCAACATGTTTATAATCCCCGGGGCTGTCGTTTTGGTCAAAAAATGAAAATTCGAAAAGTTCCTTTTTTTTCTGCTTTAAACTCTAGGTACACATCCAAAATGTATTACTGAGTTGAAAGAAGTGGATTCTGGTGCATGGTTTTGAAACCGCAGTCAGAAAAAAAATCACATCCATATCAACATTTTTATAACCCCCGGGGCTGTCGTTTTGGTCAAAAAATGAAAATTCTAAAAGTTCCGTTTTTTCTGCTTTAAACTCTAGGTACACTTCCAAAATGTATTACTGAGTTGAAAGAAGTGGATTCTGGTGCATGGTTTTGAAACCGCAGTCAGAAAAAAAATCACATTCATATCAACATGTTTATAACCCCCGGGGCTGTCGTTTTGGTCAAAAAATGAAAATTCTAAAAGTTCTGTTTTTTCTGCTTTAAACTCTAGGTACACATCCAAAATGTATTACTGAGTTGAAAGAAGTGGATTCTGGTGCATTATTTTGAAACCGCAGTCAGAAAAAAAATCATAACCATATCAACATGTTTATAACCCACGGGGCTGTCGTTTTAGTCAAAAAATGAAAATTCTAAAAGTTCAGTTTTTTCTGCTTTAAACTCTAGGTACACATCCAAAATGTATTACTGAGTTGAAAGAAGTGGATTCTGGTGCATGGTTTTGAAACCGCAGTCAGAAAAAAAATCACAACCATATCAACATGTTTATAACCCCCGGGGCTGTCGTTTTGGTCAAAAAATGAAAATTCTAAAAGTTCAGTTTTTTCTGCTTTAAACTCTAGGTACACATCCAAAATGTATTACTGAGTTGAAAGAAGTGGATTCTGGTGCATGGTTTTGAAACCGCAGTCAGAAAAAAAATCACAACCATATCAACATGTTTATAACCACCGGGGCTGTCGTTTTGGTCAAAAAATGAAAATTCTAAAAGTTCTGTTTTTTCTGCTTTAAACTCTAGGTACACATCCAAAATGTATTACTGAGTTGAAAGAAGTGGATTCTGGTGCATTATTTTGAAACCGCAGTCAGAAAAAAAATCATAACCATATCAACATGTTTATAACCCACGGGGCTGTCGTTTTAGTCAAAAAATGAAAATTCTAAAAGTTCAGTTTTTTCTGCTTTAAACTCTAGGTACACATCCAAAATGTATTACTGAGTTGAAAGAAGTGGATTCTGGTGCATGGTTTTGAAACCGCAGTCAGAAAAAAAATCACAACCATATCAACATGTTTATAACCCCCGGGGCTGTCGTTTTGGTCAAAAAATGAAAATTCTAAAAGTTCAGTTTTTTCTGCTTTAAACTCTAGGTACACATCCAAAATGTATTACTGAGTTGAAAGAAGTGGATTCTGGTGCATGGTTTTGAAACCGCAGTCAGAAAAAAAATCACAACCATATCAACATGTTTATAACCACCGGGGCTGTCGTTTTGGTCAAAAAATGAAAATTCTAAAAGTTCTGTTTTTTATGCTTTAAACTCTAGGTACACATCCAAAATGTATTACTGAGTTAAAAAAAGTGGATTCTGGTGCATGGTTTTGAAACCGCAGTCAGAAAAAAAATCACATCCATATCAACATTTTTATAAACCCCGGGGCTGTCGTTTTGGTCAAAAAATGAAAATTCTGAAAGTTCCGTTTTTTCTGCTTTAAACTCTAGGTACACTTCCAAAATGTATTACTGAGTTGAAAGAAGTGGATTCTGGTGCATGGTTTTGAAACCGCAGTCAGAAAAAAAATCACAACCATATCAACATGTTTATAACCCCCGGGGCTATCGTTTTGGTAAAAAAATTAAAATTCTAAAAGTTCTATTTTTTCTGCTTTAAACTCTAGGTACACAACCAAAAGGTATTACTGAGTTGAAAGAAGTGGATTCTGATGCATGGTTTTGAAACCGCAGTCAGTAAAAAAAATCACAACCATATCAACATGTTTATAACCCCCGGGGCTGTCGTGTTGGTCAAAAAATTAAAATTCTAAAAGTTCTGTTTTTTATGCTTTAAACTCTAGGTACACATCCAAAATGTATTACTGAGTTGAAAGAAGTGGATTGTGGTGCATGGTTTTGAAACCGCAGTCAGAAAAAAAAATCACATCCATATCAACATGTTTATAACCCCCGGGGCTGTCGTTTTGGTCAAAAAATGAAAATTCTAAAAGTTCCGTTTTTTCTGCTTTAAACTCTAGGTACACAACCAAAAGGTATTATTGAGTTGAAAGAAGTGGATTCTGGTGCATGGTTTTGAAACCGCAGTCAGAAAAAAAATCACAACCATATCAACATGTTTATAACCCCCGGGGCTGTCGTGTTGGTCAAAAAATTAAAATTCTAAAAGTTCAGTTTTTTCTGCTTTAAACTCTAGGTACACATCCAAAATGTATTACTGAGTTGAAAGAAGTGGATTCTGGTGCATGGTTTTGAAACCGCAGTCAGAAAAAAAATCACAACCATATCAACATGTTAATAACCCCCGGGGCTGTCGTTTTGGTCAAAAAATAAAAATTCTAGAAGTTCCGTTTTTTCTGCTTTAAACTCTAGGTACACATCCAAAATGTATTACTGAGTTGAAAGAAGTGGATTCTGGTGCATGGTTTTGAAACCGCAGTCAGAAAAAAAATCACATCCATATCAACATTTTTATAAACCCCGGGGCTGTCGTTTTGGTCAAAAAATGAAAATTCTAAAAGTTCCGTTTTTTTCTGCTTTAAACTCTAGGTACACTTCCAAAATGTATTACTGAGTTGAAAGAAGTGGATTCTGGTGCATGGTTTTGAAACCGCAGTCAGAAAAAAAATCACATTCATATCAACATGTTTATAACCCCCGGGGCTGTCGTTTTGGTCAAAAAATGAAAATTCTAAAAGTTCTGTTTTTTCTGCTTTAAACTCTAGGTACACATCCAAAATGTATTACTGAGTTGAAAGAAGTGGATTCTGGTGCATGGTTTTGAAACCGCAGTCAGAAAAAAAATCACAACCATATCAACATGTTTATAACCCCCGGGGCTGTCGTGTTGGTCAAAAAATTAAAATTCTAAAAGTTCCGTTTTTTCTGCTTTAAACTCTAGGTACACATCCAAAATGTATTACTGAGTTGAAAGAAGTGGATTCTGGTGCATGGTTTTGAAACCGCAGTCAGAAAAAAAATCACATCCATATCAACATTTTTATAACCCCGGGGCTGTCGTTTTGGTCAAAAAATGAAAATTCTAAAAGTTTCGTTTTTTCTGCTTTAAACTCTAGGTACACATCCAAAATGTATTACTGAGTTGAAAGAAGTGGATTCTGGTGCATGGTTTTGAAACCGCAGTCAGAAAAAAAATCACAACCATATCAACATGTTTATAACCACCGGGGCTGTCGTTTTGGTCAAAAAATGAAAATTCTAAAAGTTCTGTTTTTTATGCTTTAAACTCTAGGTACACATCCAAAATGTATTACTGAGTTGAAAGAAGTGGATTCTGGTGCATTATTTTGAAACCGCAGTCAGAAAAAAAATCACAACCATATCAACATGTTTATAACCCCCGGGGCTGTCGTTTTGGTCAAAAAATGAAAATTCTAAAAGTTCAGTTTTTTCTGCTTTAAACTCTAGGTACACATCCAAAATGTATTACTGAGTTGAAAGAAGTGGATTCTGGTGCATGGTTTTGAAACCGCAGTCAGAAAAAAAATCACATCCATATCAACATTTTTATAACCCCGGGGCTGTCGTTTTGGTCAAAAAATGAAAATTCTAAAAGTTTCGTTTTTTCTGCTTTAAACTCTAGGTACACATCCAAAATGTATTACTGAGTTGAAAGAAGTGGATTCTGGTGCATGGTTTTGAAACCGCAGTCAGAAAAAAAATCACAACCATATCAACATGTTTATAACCACCGGGGCTGTCGTTTTGGTCAAAAAATGAAAATTCTAAAAGTTCTGTTTTTTATGCTTTAAACTCTAGGTACACATCCAAAATGTATTACTGAGTTGAAAGAAGTGGATTCTGGTGCATTATTTTGAAACCGCAGTCAGAAAAAAAATCACAACCATATCAACATGTTTATAACCCCCGGGGCTGTCGTTTTGGTCAAAAAATGAAAATTCTAAAAGTTCCGTTTTTTCTGCTTTAAACTCTAGGTACACAACCAAAAGGTATTACTGAGTTGAAAGAAGTGGATTCTGGTGCATGGTTTTGAAACCGCAGTCAGAAAAAAATCACAACCATATCAACATGTTTATAATCCCCGGGGCTGTCGTTTTGGTCAAAAAATGAAAATTCTAAAAGTTCCTTTTTTTTCTGCTTTAAACTCTAGGTACACATCCAAAATGTATTACTGAGTTGAAAGAAGTGGATTCTGGCGCATGGTTTTGAAACCGCAGTCAGAAAAAAAAATCACAACCATATCAACATGTTAAAAACCCCCGGGGCTGTCGTTTTGGTCAAAAAATTAAAATTCTAAAAGTTCCGTTTTTTTCTGCTTTAAACTCTAGGTACACATCCAAAATGTATTACTGAGTTGAAAGAAGTGGATTCTGGTGCATGGTTTTGAAACCGCAGTCAGAAAAAAAATCACATCCATATCAACATTTTTATAACCCCCGGGGCTGTCGTTTTGGTCAAAAAATGAAAATTCTAAAAGTTCAGTTTTTTCTGCTTTAAACTCTAGGTACACATCCAAAATGTATTACTGAGTTGAAAGAAGTGGATTCTGGTGCATGGTTTTGAAACCGCAGTCAGAAAAAAAATCACATCCATATCAACATTTTTATAAACCCCGGGGCTGTCGTTTTGGTCAAAAAATGAAAATTCTAAAAGTTCCGTTTTTTCTGCTTTAAACTCTAGGTACACTTCCAAAATGTATTACTGAGTTGAAAGAAGTGGATTCTGGTGCATGGTTTTGAAACCGCAGTCAGAAAAAAAATCACATTCATATCAACATGTTTATAACCCCCGGGGCTGTCGTTTTGGTCAAAAAATGAAAATTCTAAAAGTTCTGTTTTTTCTGCTTTAAACTCTAGGTACACATCCAAAATGTATTACTGAGTTGAAAGAAGTGGATTCTGGTGCATTATTTTGAAACCGCAGTCAGAAAAAAAATCATAACCATATCAACATGTTTATAACCCACGGGGCTGTCGTTTTAGTCAAAAAATGAAAATTCTAAAAGTTCAGTTTTTTCTGCTTTAAACTCTAGGTACACATCCAAAATGTATTACTGAGTTGAAAGAAGTGGATTCTGGTGCATGGTTTTGAAACCGCAGTCAGAAAAAAAATCACAACCATATCAACATGTTTATAACCCCCGGGGCTGTCGTTTTGGTCAAAAAATGAAAATTCTAAAAGTTCCGTTTTTTCTGCTTTAAACTCTAGGTACACATCCAAAATGTATTACTGAGTTGAAAGAAGTGGATTCTGGTGCATGGTTTTGAAACCGCAGTCAGAAAAAAAATCACAACCATATCAACATGTTTATAACCCCCGGGGCTGTCGTTTTGGTCAAAAAATGAAAATTCTAAAAGTTCCGTTTTTTCTGCTTTAAACTCTAGGTACACATCCAAAATGTATTACTGAGTTGAAAGAAGTGGATTCTGGTGCATGGTTTTGAAACCGCAGTCAGAAAAAAAATCACAACCATATCAACATGTTTATAACCCCTGGGGCTGTCGTTTTGGTCAAAAAATGAAAATTCTAAAAGTTCTGTTTTTTCTGCTTTAAACTCTAGGTACACATCCAAAATGTATTACTGAGTTGAAAAAAGTGGATTCTGGTGCATGGTTTTGAAACCGCAGTCAGAAAAAAAATCACAACCATATCAACATGTTTATAACCCCCGGGGCTGTCGTTTTGGTCAAAAAATGAAAATTCTAAAAGTTCCGTTTTTTCTGCTTTAAACTCTAGGTACACTTCCAAAATGTATTACTGAGTTGAAAGAAGTGGATTCTGGTGCATGGTTTTGAAACCGCAGTCAGAAAAAAAATCACATTCATATCAACATGTTTATAACCCCCGGGGCTGCCGTTTTGGTCAAAAAATGAAAATTCTAAAAGTTCCGTTTTTTCTGCTTTAAACTCTAGGTACACATCCAAAATGTATTACTGAGTTGAAAGAAGTGGATTCTGGTGCATGGTTTTGAAACCGCAGTCAGAAAAAAAATCACAACCATATCAACATGTTTATAACCCCCCGGGGCTGTCGTTTTGGTCAAAAAATGAAAATTCTAAAAGTTCTGTTTTTTCTGCTTTAAACTCTAGGTACACAACCAAAAGGTATTACTGAGTTGAAAGAAGTGGATTCTGATGCATGGTTTTGAAACCGCAGTCAGAAAAAAAATCACAACCATATCAACATGTTTATAACCCCCGGGGCTGTCGTGTTGGTCAAAAAATTAAAATTCTAAAAGTTCCGTTTTTTCTGCTTTAAACTCTAGGTACACATCCAAAATGTATTACTGAGTTGAAAGAAGTGGATTCTGGTGCATGGTTTTGAAACCGCAGTCAGAAAAAAAATCACAACCATATCAACATGTTTATAACCACCGGGGCTGTCGTTTTGGTCAAAAAATGAAAATTCTAAAAGTTCTGTTTTTTATGCTTTAAACTCTAGGTACACATCCAAAATGTATTACTGAGTTGAAAGAAGTGGATTCTGGTGCATGGTTTTGAAACCGCAGTCAGAAAAAAAAATCACATCCATATCAACATGTTTATAACCCCCGGGGCTGTCGTTTTGGTAAAAAAATGAAAATTCTAAAAGTTCCGTTTTTTCTGCTTTAAACTCTAGGTACACAACCAAAAGGTATTACTGAGTTGAAAGAAGTGGATTCTGGTGCATGGTTTTGAAACCGCAGTCAGAAAAAAATCACAACCATATCAACATGTTTATAATCCCCGGGGCTGTCGTTTTGGTCAAAAAATGAAAATTCTAAAAGTTCCGTTTTTTTCTGCTTTAAACTCTAGGTACACATCCAAAATGTATTACTGAGTTGAAAGAAGTGGATTCTGGTGCATGGTTTTGAAACCGCAGTCAGAAAAAAAATCACAACCATATCAACATGTTTATAACCCCCGGGGCTGTCGTTTTGGTCAAAAAATTAAAATTCTAGAAGTTCATTTTTTTCTGCTTTAAACTCTAGGTACACATCCAAAATGTATTACTGAGTTGAAAGAAGTGGATTCTGGTGCATGGTTTTGAAACCGCAGTCAGAAAAAAAATCACATCCATATCAACATTTTTATAACCCCCGGGGCTGTCGTTTTGGTCAAAAAATGAAAATTCTAAAAGTTTCGTTTTTTCTGCTTTAAACTCTAGGTACACATCCAAAATGTATTACTGAGTTGAAAGAAGTGGATTCTGGTGCATGGTTTTGAAACCGCAGTCAGAAAAAAAATCACAACCATATCAACATGTTAATAACCCCCGGGGCTGTCGTTTTGGTCAAAAAATAAAAATTCTAGAAGTTCCGTTTTTTCTGCTTTAAACTCTAGGTACACATCCAAAATGTATTACTGAGTTGAAAGAAGTGGATTCTGGTGCATGGTTTTGAAACCGCAGTCAGAAAAAAAATCCCATCCATATCAACATTTTTATAAACCCCGGGGCTGTCGTTTTGGTCAAAAAATGAAAATTCTAAAAGTTACGTTTTTTCTGCTTTAAACTCTAGGTACACTTCCAAAATGTATTACTGAGTTGAAAGAAGTGGATTCTGGTGCATGGTTTTGAAACCGCAGTCAGAAAAAAAATCACATTCATATCAACATGTTTATAACCCCCGGGGCTGTCGTTTTGGTCAAAAAATGAAAATTCTAAAAGTTCTGTTTTTTCTGCTTTAAACTCTAGGTACACATCCAAAATGTATTACTGAGTTGAAAGAAGTGGATTCTGGTGCATGGTTTTGAAACCGCAGTCAGAAAAAAAATCACAACCATATCAACATGTTTATAACCCCCGAGGCTGTCGTTTTGGTCAAAAAATGAAAATTCTAAAAGTTCCGTTTTTTTCTGCTTTAAACTCTAGGTAAACATCCAAAATGTATTACTGAGTTGAAAGAAGGGGATTCTGGTGCATGGTTTTGAAACCGCAGTCAGAAAAAAAATCACAACCATATCATGTTTATAACCCCCGGGGCTGTCGTTTTGGTCAAAAAATGAAAATTCTAAAAGTTCTGTTTTTTCTGCTTTAAACTCTAGGTACACAACCAAAAGGTATTACTGAGTTGAAAGAAGTGGATTCTGGTGCATGGTTTTGAAACCGCAGTCAGAAAAAAAATCACATTCATATCAACATGTTTATAACCCCCGGGGCTGTCGTTTTGGTCAAAAAATGAAAATTCTAAAAGTTCTGTTTTTTCTGCTTTAAACTCTAGGTACACATCCAAAATGTATTACTGAGTTGAAAGAAGTGGATTCTGGTGCATGGTTTTGAAACCGCAGTCAGAAAAAAAATCACATTCATATCAACATGTTTATAACCCCCGGGGCTGTCGTGTTGGTCAAAAAATTAAAATTCTAAAAGTTCCGTTTTTTCTGCTTTAAACTCTAGGTACACATCCAAAATGTATTACTGAGTTGAAAGAAGTGGATTCTGGTGCATGGTTTTGAAACCGCAGTCAGAAAAAAAATCACAACCATATCAACATGTTTATAACCCCCGGGGCTGTCGTTTTGGTCAAAAAATGAAAATTCTAAAAGTTCTGTTTTTTCTGCTTTAAACTCTAGGTACACAACCAAAAGGTATTACTGAGTTGAAAGAAGTGGATTCTGATGCATGGTTTTGAAACCGCAGTCAGAAAAAAAATCACAACCATATCAACATGTTTATAACCCCCGGGGCTGTCGTGTTGGTCAAAAAATTAAAATTCTAAAAGTTTCGTTTTTTCTGCTTTAAACTCTAGGTACACATCCAAAATGTATTACTGAGTTGAAAGAAGTGGATTCTGGTGCATGGTTTTGAAACCGCAGTCAGAAAAAAATCACAACCATATCAACATGTTAATAACCCCCGGGGCTGTCGTTTTGGTCAAAAAATAAAAATTCTAGAAGTTCCGTTTTTTCTGCTTTAAACTCTAGGTACACATCCAAAATGTATTACTGAGTTGAAAGAAGTGGATTCTGGTGCATGGTTTTGAAACCGCAGTCAGAAAAAAAATCACATCCATATCAACATTTTTATAAACCCCGGGGCTGTCGTTTTGGTCAAAAAATGAAAATTCTAAAAGTTCCGTTTTTTCTGCTTTAAACTCTAGGTACACTTCCAAAATGTATTACTGAGTTGAAAGAAGTGGATTCTGGTGCATGGTTTTGAAACCGCAGTCAGAAAAAAAATCACATTCATATCAACATGTTTATAACCCCCGGGGCTGTCGTTTTGGTCAAAAAATGAAAATTCTAAAAGTTCTGTTTTTTCTGCTTTAAACTCTAGGTACACATCCAAAATGTATTACTGAGTTGAAAGAAGTGGATTCTGGTGCATGGTTTTGAAACCGCAGTCAGAAAAAAAATCACAACCATATCAACATGTTTATAATCCCCGGGGCTGTCGTTTTGGTCAAAAAATGAAAATTCTAAAAGTTCCGTTTTTTTCTGCTTTAAACTCTAGGTAAACATCCAAAATGTATTACTGAGTTGAAAGAAGGGGATTCTGGTGCATGGTTTTGAAACCGCAGTCAGAAAAAAAATCACAACCATATCATGTTTATAACCCCTGGGGCTGTCGTTTTGGTCAAAAAATGAAAATTCCAAAAGTTCTGTTTTTTCTGCTTTAAACTCTAGGTACACAACCAAAAGGTATTACTGAGTTGAAAGAAGTGGATTCTGATGCATGGTTTTGAAACCGCAGTCAGAAAAAAAATCACAACCATATCAACATGTTTATAACCCCCGGGGCTGTCGTGTTGGTCAAAAAATTAAAATTCTAAAAGTTCCGTTTTTTCTGCTTTAAACTCTAGGTACACATCCAAAATGTATTACTGAGTTGAAAGAAGTGGATTCTGGTGCATGGTTTTGAAACCGCAGTCAGAAAAAAAATCACAACCATATCAACATGTTTATAACCACCGGGGCTGTCGTTTTGGTCAAAAAATGAAAATTCTAAAAGTTCTGTTTTTTATGGTTTAAACTCTAGGTACACATCCAAAATGTATTACTGAGTTGAAAGAAGTGGATTGTGGTGCATGGTTTTGAAACCGCAGTCAGAAAAAAAAATCACATCCATATCAACATGTTTATAACCCCCGGGGCTGTCGTTTTGGTCAAAAAATGAAAATTCTAAAAGTTCCGTTTTTTCTGCTTTAAACTCTAGGTACACAACCAAAAGGTATTACTGAGTTGAAAGAAGTGGATTCTGGTGCATGGTTTTGAAACCGCAGTCAGAAAAAAAATCACAACCATATCAACATGTTTATAACCCCCGGGGCTGTCGTGTTGGTCAAAAAATTAAAATTCTAAAAGTTCAGTTTTTTCTGCTTTAAACTCTAGGTACACATCCAAAATGTATTACTGAGTTGAAAGAAGTGGATTCTGGTGCATGGTTTTGAAACCGCAGTCAGAAAAAAAATCACATCCATATCAACATTTTTATAACCCCGGGGCTGTCGTTTTGGTCAAAAAATGAAAATTCTAAAAGTTTCGTTTTTTCTGCTTTAAACTCTAGGTACACATCCAAAATGTATTACTGAGTTGAAAGAAGGGGATTCTGGTGCATGGTTTTGAAACCGCAGTCAGAAAAAAAATCACAACCATATCAACATGTTTATAACCCCCGGGGCTGTCGTTTTGGTCAAAAAATGAAAATTCTAAAAGTTCCGTTTTTTCTGCTTTAAACTCTAGGTACACATCCAAAATGTATTACTGAGTTGAAAGAAGTGGATTCTGGTGCATGGTTTTGAAACCGCAGTCAGAAAAAAAATCACATCCATATCAACATTTTTATAACCCCGGGGCTGTCGTTTTGGTCAAAAAATGAAAATTCTAAAAGTTTCGTTTTTTCTGCTTTAAACTCTAGGTACACATCCAAAATGTATTACTGAGTTGAAAGAAGGGGATTCTGGTGCATGGTTTTGAAACCGCAGTCAGAAAAAAAATCACAACCATATCAACATGTTTATAACCCCCGGGGCTGTCGTTTTGGTCAAAAAATGAAAATTCTAAAAGTTCCGTTTTTTCTGCTTTAAACTCTAGGTACACATCCAAAATGTATTACTGAGTTGAAAGAAGTGGATTCTGGTGCATGGTTTTGAAACCGCAGTCAGAAAAAGAATCACAACCATATCAACATGTTAATAACCCCCGGGGCTGTCGTTTTGGTCAAAAAATAAAAATTCTAGAAGTTCCGTTTTTTCTGCTTTAAACTCTAGGTACACATCCAAAATGTATTACTGAGTTGAAAGAAGTGGATTCTGGTGCATGGTTTTGAAACCGCAGTCAGAAAAAAAATCAAATCCATATCAACATGTTTATAACCCCCGGGGCTGTCGTTTTGGTCAAAAAATGAAAATTCTAAAAGTTCCGTTTTTTCTGCTTTAAACTCTAGGTACACGTCCAAAATGTATTACTGAGTTGAAAGAAGGGGATTCTGGTGCATGGTTTTGAAACCGCAGTCAGAAAATAAATCACAACCATATCAACATGTTTATAACCCCCGGGGCTGTCGTTTTGGTCAAAAAATGAAAATTCTAAAAGTTCCGTTTTTTCTGCTTTAAACTCTAGGTACACAACCAAAAGGTATTACTGAGTTGAAAGAAGTGGATTCTGGTGCATGGTTTTGAAACCGCAGTCAGAAAAAAAATCACAACCATATCAACATGTTTATAACCCCTGGGGCTGTCGTGTTGGTCAAAAAATTAAAATTCTAAAAGTTCAGTTTTTTCTGCTTTAAACTCTAGGTACACATCCAAAATGTATTACTGAGTTGAAAGAAGTGGATTCTGGTGCATGGTTTTGAAACCGCAGTCAGAAAAAAAATCACATCCATATCAACATTTTTATAACCCCCGGGGCTGTCGTTTTGGTCAAAAAATGAAAATTCTAAAAGTTTCGTTTTTTTCTGCTTTAAACTCTAGGTACACATCCAAAATGTATTACTGAGTTGAAATAAGTGGATTCTGGTGCATGGTTTTGAAACCGCAGTCAGAAAAAAAATCACAACCATATCAACATGTTAATAACCCCCGGGGCTGTCGTTTTGGTCAAAAAATAAAAATTCTAGAAGTTCCGTTTTTTCTGCTTTAAACTCTAGGTACACATCCAAAATGTATTACTGAGTTGAAAGAAGTGGATTCTGGTGCATTATTTTGAAACCGCAGTCAGAAAAAAAATCACAACCATATCAACATGTTTATAACCCCCGGGGCTGTCGTTTTGGTCAAAAAATGAAAATTCTAAAAGTTCAGTTTTTTCTGCTTTAAACTCTAGGTACACATCCAAAATGTATTACTGAGTTGAAAGAAGTGGATTCTGGTGCATGGTTTTGAAACCACAGTCAGAAAAAAAATCACAACCATATCAACATGTTTATAACCCCCGGGGCTGTCGTTTTGGTCAAAAAATGAAAATTCTAAAAGTTCCGTTTTTTCTGCTTTAAACTCTAGGTACACCACCAAAAGGTATTACTGAGTTGAAAGAAGTGGATTCTGGTGCATGGTTTTGAAACCGCAGTCAGAAAAAAATCACAACCATATCAACATGTTTATAATCCCCGGGGCTGTCGTTTTGGTCAAAAAATGAAAATTCTAAAAGTTCCTTTTTTTCTGCTTTAAACTCTAGGTACACATCCAAAATGTATTACTGAGTTGAAAGAAGTGGATTCTGGTGCATGGTTTTGAAACCGCAGTCAGAAAAAAAATCACAACCATATCAACATGTTTATAACCCCCGGGGCTGTCGTTTTGGTCAAAAAATTAAAATTCTAAAAGTTCAGTTTTTTCTGCTTTAAACTCTAGGTACACATCCAAAATGTATTACTGAGTTGAAAGAAGTGGATTCTGGCGCATGGTTTTGAAACCGCAGTCAGAAAAAAAATCACAACCATATCAACATGTTAAAAACCCCCGGGGCTGTCGTTTTGGTCAAAAAATTAAAATTCTAAAAGTTCCGTTTTTTTCTGCTTTAAACTCTAGGTACACATCCAAAATGTATTACTGAGTTGAAAGAAGTGGATTCTGGTGCATGGTTTTGAAACCGCAGTCAGAAAAAAAATCACATCCATATCAACATTTTTATAACCCCCGGGGCTGTCGTTTTGGTCAAAAAATGAAAATTCTAAAAGTTCCGTTTTTTCTGCTTTAAACTCTAGGTACACATCCAAAATGTATTACTGAGTTGAAAGAAGTGGATTCTGGTGCATGGTTTTGAAACCGCAGTCAGAAAAAAAATCACATCCATATCAACATTTTTATAAACCCCGGGGCTGTCGTTTTGGTCAAAAAATGAAAATTCTAAAAGTTCCGTTTTTTCTGCTTTAAACTCTAGGTACACTTCCAAAATGTATTACTGAGTTGAAAGAAGTGGATTCTGGTGCATGGTTTTGAAACCGCAGTCAGAAAAAAAATCACATTCATATCAACATGTTTATAACCCCCGGGGCCGTCGTTTTGGTCAAAAAATGAAAATTCTAAAAGTTCTGTTTTTTCTGCTTTAAACTCTAGGTACACATCCAAAATGTATTACTGAGTTGAAAGAAGTGGATTCTGGTGCATTATTTTGAAACCGCAGTCAGAAAAAAAATCATAACCATATCAACATGTTTATAACCCACAGGGCTGTCGTTTTAGTCAAAAAATGAAAATTCTAAAAGTTCAGTTTTTTCTGCTTTAAACTCTAGGTACATATCCAAAATGTATTACTGAGTTGAAAGAAGTGGATTCTGGTGCATTATTTTGAAACCGCAGTCAGAAAAAAAATCATAACCATATCAACATGTTTATAACCCCCGGGGCTGTCGTTTTGGTCAAAAAATGAAAATTCTAAAAGTTCCGTTTTTTCTGCTTTAAACTCTAGGTACACATCCAAAATGTATTACTGAGTTGAAAGAAGTGGATTCTGGTGCATGGTTTTGAAACCGCAGTCAGAAAAAAAATCACAACCATATCAACATGTTAATAACCCCCGGGGCTGTCGTTTTGGTCAAAAAATGAAAATTCTAAAAGTTCCGTTTTTTTCTGCTTTAAACTCTAGGTACACATCCAAAATGTATTACTGAGTTGAAAGAAGTGGATTCTGGTGCATGGTTTTGAAACCGCAGTCAGAAAAAAAATCACAACCATATCAACATGTTTATAACCCCCGGGGCTGTCGTTTTGGTCAAAAAATTAAAATTCTAAAAGTTCATTTTTTTCTGCTTTAAACTCTAGGTACACATCCAAAATGTATTACTGAGTTGAAAGAAGTGGATTCTGGTGCATGGTTTTGAAACCGCTGTCAGAAAAAAAATCACAACCATATCAACATGTTAAAAACCCCCGGGGCTGTCGTTTTAGTCAAAAAATGAAAATTCTAAAAGTTCAGTTTTTATCTGCTTTAAACTCTAGGTACACATCCAAAATGTATTACTGAGTTGAAAGAAGTGGATTCTGGTGCATTATTTTGAAACCGCAGTCAGAAAAAAAATCATAACCATATCAACATGTTTATAACCCACGGGGCTGTCGTTTTAGTCAAAAAATGAAAATTCTAAAAGTTCAGTTTTTTCTGCTTTAAACTCTAGGTACACATCCAAAATGTATTACTGAGTTGAAAGAAGTGGATTCTGGTGCATGGTTTTGAAACCGCAGTCAGAAAAAAAATCACAACCATATCAACATGTTAATAACCCCCGGGGCTGTCGTTTTGGTCAAAAAATGAAAATTCTAAAAGTTCCGTTTTTTCTGCTTTAAACTCTAGGTACACATCCAAAATGTATTACTGAGTTGAAAGAAGTGGATTCTGGTGCATGGTTTTGAAACCGCAGTCAGAAAAAAAATCACAACCATATCAACATGTTAATAACCCCCGGGGCTGTCGTTTTGGTCAAAAAATGAAAATTCTAAAAGTTCCGTTTTTTCTGCTTTAAACTCTAGGTACACAACCAAAAGGTATTACTGAGTTGAAAGAAGTGGATTCTGGTGCATGGTTTTGAAACCGCAGTCAGAAAAAAATCACAACCATATCAACATGTTTATAATCCCCGGGGCTGTCGTTTTGGTCAAAAAATGAAAATTCTAAAAGTTCCGTTTTTTTCTGCTTTAAACTCTAGGTACACATCCAAAATGTATTACTGAGTTGAAAGAAGTGGATTCTGGTGCATGGTTTTGAAACCGCAGTCAGAAAAAAAATCACATCCATATCAACATTTTTATAAACCCCGGGGCTGTCGTTTTGGTCAAAAAATGAAAATTCTAAAAGTTCCGTTTTTTCTGCTTTAAACTCTAGGTACACTTCCAAAATGTATTACTGAGTTGAAAGAAGTGGATTCTGGTGCATGGTTTTGAAACCGCAGTCAGAAAAAAAATCACATTCATATCAACATGTTTATAACCCCCGGGGCTGTCGTTTTGGTCAAAAAATGAAAATTCTAAAAGTTCTGTTTTTTCTGCTTTAAACTCTAGGTACACATCCAAAATGTATTACTGAGTTGAAAAAAGTGGATTCTGGTGCATGGTTTTGAAACCGCAGTAAGAAAAAAAATCACAACCATATCAACATGTTTATAACCCCCGGGGCTGTCGTTTTGGTCAAAAAATGAAAATTCTAAAAGTTCCATTTTTTTCTGCTTTAAACTCTAGGTACACAAACAAAAGGTATTACTGAGTTGAAAGAAGTGGATTCTGGTGCATGGTTTTGAAACCGCAGTCAGAAAAAAAATCACATCCATATCAACATTTTTATAAACCCCGGGGCTGTCGTTTTGGTCAAAAAATGAAAATTCTAAAAGTTCCGTTTTTTCTGCTTTAAACTCTAGGTACACTTCCAAAATGTATTACTGAGTTGAAAGAAGTGGATTCTGGTGCATGGTTTTGAAACCGCAGTCAGAAAAAAAATCACATTCATATCAACATGTTTATAACCCCCGGGGCTGTCGTTTTGGTCAAAAAATGAAAATTCTAAAAGTTCTGTTTTTTCTGCTTTAAACTCTAGGTACACATCCAAAATGTATTACTGAGTTGAAAAAAGTGGATTCTGGTGCATGGTTTTGAAACCGCAGTAAGAAAAAAAATCACAACCATATCAACATGTTTATAACCCCCGGGGCTGTCGTTTTGGTCAAAAAATGAAAATTCTACAAGTTCCGTTTTTTTCTGCTTTAAACTCTAGGTACACATCCAAAATGTATTACTGAGTTGAAAGAAGTGGATTCTGGTGCATGGTTTTGAAACCGCAGTCAGAAAAAAAATCACAACCATATCAACATGTTTATAACCCCCGGGGCTGTCGTTTTGGTCAAAAAATGAAAATTCTAAAAGTTCAGTTTTTTCTGCTTTAAACTCTAGGTACACATCCAAAATGTATTACTGAGTTGAAAGAAGTGGATTCTGGTGCATGGTTTTGAAACCGCAGTCAGAAAAAAAATCACAACCATATCATCATGTTAAAAACCCCCGGGGCTGTCGTTTTGGTCAAAAAATGAAAATTCTAAAAGTTCCGTTTTTTTCTGCTTTAAACTCTAGGTACACATCCAAAATGTATTACTGAGTTGAAAGAAGTGGATTCTGGTGCATGGTTTTGAAACCGCAGTCAGAAAAAAAAAATCACAACCATATCAACATGTTTATAACCCCTGGGGCTGTCGTTTTGGTCAAAAAATGAAAATTCTAAAAGTTCCGTTTTTTCTGCTTTAAACTCTAGGTACACATCCAAAATGTATTACTGAGTTGAAAGAAGGGGATTCTGGTGCATGGTTTTGAAACCGCAGTCAGAAAAAAAATCACAACCATATCAACATTTTTATAACCCCCGGGGCTGTCGTTTTGGTCAAAAAATGAAAATTCTAAAAGTTCCGTTTTTTCTGCTTTAAACTCTAGGTACACATCCAAAATGTATTACTGAGTTGAAAGAAGGGGATTCTGGTGCATGGTTTTGAAACCGCAGTCAGAAAAAAAATCACAACCATATCAACATGTTTATAACCCCCGGGGCTGTCGTTTTGGTCAAAAAATGAAAATTCTAAAAGTTCCGTTTTTTTCTGCTTTAAACTCTAGGTACACATCCAAAATGTATTACTGAGTTGAAAGAAGTGGATTCTGGTGCATGGTTTTGAAACCGCAGTCAGAAAAAAAAAATCACAACCATATCAACATGTTTATAACCCCTGGGGCTGTCGTTTTGGTCAAAAAATGAAAATTCTAAAAGTTCCGTTTTTTCTGCTTTAAACTCTAGGTACACATCCAAAATGTATTACTGAGTTGAAAGAAGGGGATTCTGGTGCATGGTTTTGAAACCGCAGTCAGAAAAAAAATCACAACCATATCAACATTTTTATAAACCCCGGGGCTGTCGTTTTGGTCAAAAAATGAAAATTCTAAAAGTTCCGTTTTTTCTGCTTTAAACTCTAGGTACACATCCAAAATGTATTACTGAGTTGAAAGATTGGGATTCTGGTGCATGGTTTTGAAACCGCAGTCAGAAAAAAAATCAAATCCATATCAACATGTTTATAACCCCCGGGGCTGTCGTTTTGGTCAAAAAATGAAAATTCTAAAAGTTCCGTTTTTTCTGCTTTAAACTCTAGGTACACATCCAAAATGTATTACTGAGTTGAAAGAAGGGGATTCTGGTGCATGGTTTTGAAACCGCAGTCAGAAAAAAAATCACAACCATATCAACATGTTTATAACCCCCGGGGCTGTCGTTTTGGTCAAAAAATGAAAATTCTAAAAGTTCCGTTTTTTCTGCTTTAAACTCTAGGTACACAACCAAAAGGTATTACTGAGTTGAAAGAAGTGGATTCTGGTGCATGGTTTTGATACCGCAGTCAGAAAAAAAATCACAACCATATCAACATGTTTATAACCCCTGGGGCTGTCGTGTTGGTCAAAAAATTAAAATTCTAAAAGTTCAGTTTTTTCTGCTTTAAACTCTAGGTACACATCCAAAATGTATTACTGAGTTGAAAGAAGTGGATTCTGGTGCATGGTTTTGAAACCGCAGTCAGAAAAAAAATCACAACCATATCATCATGTTAAAAACCCCCGGGGCTGTCGTTTTGGTCAAAAAATGAAAATTCTAAAAGTTCCGTTTTTTTCTGCTTTAAACTCTAGGTACACATCCAAAATGTATTACTGAGTTGAAAGAAGTGGATTCTGGTGCATGGTTTTGAAACCGCAGTCAGAAAAAAAAATCACAACCATATCAACATGTTTATAACCCCTGGGGCTGTCGTTTTGGTCAAAAAATGAAAATTCTAAAAGTTCCGTTTTTTCTGCTTTAAACTCTAGGTACACATCCAAAATGTATTACTGAGTTGAAAGAAGGGGATTCTGGTGCATGGTTTTGAAACCGCAGTCAGAAAAAAAATCACAACCATATCAACATTTTTATAAACCCCGGGGCTGTCGTTTTGGTCAAAAAATGAAAATTATAAAAGTTCCGTTTTTTCTGCTTTAATCTCTAGGTACACATCCAAAATGTATTACTGAGTTGAAAGATTGGGATTCTGGTGCATGGTTTTGAAACCGCAGTCAGAAAAAAAATCAAATCCATATCAACATGTTTATAACCCCCGGGGCTGTCGTTTTGGTCAAAAAATGAAAATTCTAAAAGTTCCGTTTTTTCTGCTTTAAACTCTAGGTACACATCCAAAATGTATTACTGAGTTGAAAGAAGGGGATTCTGGTGCATGGTTTTGAAACCGCAGTCAGAAAAAAAATCACAACCATATCAACATGTTTATAACCCCCGGGGCTGTCGTTTTGGTCAAAAAATGAAAATTCTAAAAGTTCCGTTTTTTCTGCTTTAAACTCTAGGTACACAACCAAAAGGTATTACTGAGTTGAAAGAAGTGGATTCTGGTGCATGGTTTTGATACCGCAGTCAGAAAAAAAATCACAACCATATCAACATGTTTATAACCCCTGGGGCTGTCGTGTTGGTCAAAAAATTAAAATTCTAAAAGTTCAGTTTTTTCTGCTTTAAACTCTAGGTACACATCCAAAATGTATTACTGAGTTGAAATAAGTGGATTCTGGTGCATGGTTTTGAAACCGCAGTCAGAAAAAAAATCACAACCATATCAACATGTTAATAACCCCCGGGGCTGTCGTTTTGGTCAAAAAATAAAAATTCTAGAAGTTCCGTTTTTTCTGCTTTAAACTCTAGGTACACATCCAAAATGTATTACTGAGTTGAAAGAAGTGGATTCTGGTGCATTATTTTGAAACCGCAGTCAGAAAAAAAATCACAACCATATCAACATGTTTATAACCCCCGGGGCTGTCGTTTTGGTCAAAAAATGAAAATTCTAAAAGTTCAGTTTTTTCTGCTTTAAACTCTAGGTACACATCCAAAATGTATTACTGAGTTGAAAGAAGTGGATTCTGGTGCATGGTTTTGAAACCACAGTCAGAAAAAAAATCACAACCATATCAACATGTTTATAACCCCCGGGGCTGTCGTTTTGGTCAAAAAATGAAAATTCTAAAAGTTCCTTTTTTTCTGCTTTAAACTCTAGGTACACATCCAAAATGTATTACTGAGTTGAAAGAAGTGGATTCTGGTGCATGGTTTTGAAACCGCAGTCAGAAAAAAAATCACAACCATATCAACATGTTTATAACCCCCGGGGCTGTCGTTTTGGTCAAAAAATTAAAATTCTAAAAGTTCAGTTTTTTCTGCTTTAAACTCTAGGTACACATCCAAAATGTATTACTGAGTTGAAAGAAGTGGATTCTGGCGCATGGTTTTGAAACCGCAGTCAGAAAAAAAATCACAACCATATCAACATGTTAAAAACCCCCGGGGCTGTCGTTTTGGTCAAAAAATTAAAATTCTAAAAGTTCCGTTTTTTTCTGCTTTAAACTCTAGGTACACATCCAAAATGTATTACTGAGTTGAAAGAAGTGGATTCTGGTGCATGGTTTTGAAACCGCAGTCAGAAAAAAAATCACATCCATATCAACATTTTTATAAACCCCGGGGCTGTCGTTTTGGTCAAAAAATGAAAATTCTAAAAGTTCCGTTTTTTCTGCTTTAAACTCTAGGTACACTTCCAAAATGTATTACTGAGTTGAAAGAAGTGGATTCTGGTGCATGGTTTTGAAACCGCAGTCAGAAAAAAAATCACATTCATATCAACATGTTTATAACCCCCGGGGCTGTCGTTTTGGTCAAAAAATGAAAATTCTAAAAGTTCCGTTTTTTCTGCTTTAAACTCTAGGTACACATCCAAAATGTATTACTGAGTTGAAAAAAGTGGATTCTGGTGCATGGTTTTGAAACCGCAGTCAGAAAAAAAAATCACAAACATATCAACATGTTTATAACCCCCGGGGCTGTCGTTTTGGTCAAAAAATGAAAATTCTAAAAGTTCCGTTTTTTCTGCTTTAAACTCTAGGTACACAACCAAAAGGTATTACTGAGTTGAAAGAAGTGGATTCTGGTGCATGGTTTTGATACCGCAGTCAGAAAAAAAATCACAACCATATCAACATGTTTATAACCCCTGGGGCTGTCGTGTTGGTCAAAAAATTAAAATTCTAAAAGTTCCGTTTTTTCTGCTTTAAACTCTAGGTACACATCCAAAATGTATTACTGAGTTGAAAGATTGGGATTCTGGTGCATGGTTTTGAAACCGCAGTCAGAAAAAAAATCAAATCCATATCAACATGTTTATAACCCCCGGGGCTGTCGTTTTGGTCAAAAAATGAAAATTCTAAAAGTTCCGTTTTTTCTGCTTTAAACTCTAGGTACACATCCAAAATGTATTACTGAGTTGAAAGAAGGGGATACTGGTGCATGGTTTTGAAACCGCAGTCAGAAAAAAAATCACAACCATATCAACATGTTTATAACCCCCGGGGCTGTCGTTTTGGTCAAAAAATGAAAATTCTAAAAGTTCCGTTTTTTCTGCTTTAAACTCTAGGTACACAACCAAAAGGTATTACTGAGTTGAAAGAAGTGGATTCTGGTGCATGGTTTTGATACCGCAGTCAGAAAAAAAATCACAACCATATCAACATGTTTATAACCCCTGGGGCTGTCGTGTTGGTCAAAAAATTAAAATTCTAAAAGTTCAGTTTTTTCTGCTTTAAACTCTAGGTACACATCCAAAATGTATTACTGAGTTGAAATAAGTGGATTCTGGTGCATGGTTTTGAAACCGCAGTCAGAAAAAAAATCACAACCATATCAACATGTTAATAACCCCCGGGGCTGTCGTTTTGGTCAAAAAATAAAAATTCTAGAAGTTCCGTTTTTTCTGCTTTAAACTCTAGGTACACATCCAAAATGTATTACTGAGTTGAAAGAAGTGGATTCTGGTGCATGGTTTTGAAACCGCAGTCAGAAAAAAAAGCACAACCATATCAACATGTTTATAACCCCCGGGGCTGTCGTTTTGGTCAAAAAATTAAAATTCTAAAAGTTCAGTTTTTTCTGCTTTAAACTCTAGGTACACATCCAAAATGTATTACTGAGTTGAAAGAAGTGGATTCTGGCGCATGGTTTTGAAACCGCAGTCAGAAAAAAAATCACAACCATATCAACATGTTAAAAACCCCCGGGGCTGTCGTTTTGGTCAAAAAATTAAAATTCTAAAAGTTCCGTTTTTTTCTGCTTTAAACTCTAGGTACACATCCAAAATGTATTACTGAGTTGAAAGAAGTGGATTCTGGTGCATGGTTTTGAAACCGCAGTCAGAAAAAAAATCACATCCATATCAACATTTTTATAAACCCCGGGGCTGTCGTTTTGGTCAAAAAATGAAAATTCTAAAAGTTCCGTTTTTTCTGCTTTAAACTCTAGGTACACTTCCAAAATGTATTACTGAGTTGAAAGAAGTGGATTCTGGTGCATGGTTTTGAAACCGCAGTCAGAAAAAAAATCACATTCATATCAACATGTTTATAACCCCCGGGGCTGTCGTTTTGGTCAAAAAATGAAAATTCTAAAAGTTCCGTTTTTTCTGCTTTAAACTCTAGGTACACATCCAAAATGTATTACTGAGTTGAAAAAAGTGGATTCTGGTGCATGGTTTTGAAACCGCAGTCAGAAAAAAAATCACAACCATATCAACATGTTTATAACCCCCGGGGCTGTCGTTTTGGTCAAAAAATGAAAATTCTAAAAGTTCCGTTTTTTCTGCTTTAAACTCTAGGTACACATCCAAAATGTATTACTGAGTTGAAAGAAGGGGATTCTGGTGCATGGTTTTGAAACCGCAGTCAGAAAAAAAATCACAACCATATCAACATGTTTATAACCCCCGGGGCTGTCGTTTTGGTCAAAAAATGAAAATTCTAAAAGTTCAGTTTTTTTCTGCTTTAAACTCTAGGTACACAACCAAAAGGTATTACTGAGTTGAAAGAAGTGGATTCTGGTGCATGGTTTTGAAACCGCAGTCAGAAAAAAATCACAACCATATCAACATGTTTATAATCCCCGGGGCTGTCGTTTTGGTCAAAAAATGAAAATTCTAAAAGTTCCGTTTTTTCTGCTTTAAACTCTAGGTACACTTCCAAAATGTATTACTGAGTTGAAAGAAGTGGATTCTGGTGCATGGTTTTGAAACCGCAGTCAGAAAAAAAATCACATTCATATCAACATGTTTATAACCCCCGGGGCTGTCGTTTTGGTCAAAAAATGAAAATTCTAAAAGTTCTGTTTTTTCTGCTTTAAACTCTAGGTACACATCCAAAATGTATTACTGAGTTGAAAGAAGTGGATTCTGGTGCATGGTTTTGAAACCGCAGTCAGAAAAAAAATCACATTCATATCAACATGTTTATAACCCCCGGGGCTGTCGTTTTGGTCAAAAAATGAAAATTCTAAAAGTTCTGTTTTTTTCTGCTTTAAACTCTAGGTACACAACCAAAAGGTATTACTGAGTTGAAAGAAGTGGATTCTGATGCATGGTTTTGAAACCGCAGTCAGAAAAAAAATCACAACCATATCAACATGTTTATAACCCCCGGGGCTGTCGTGTTGGTCAAAAAATTAAAATTCTAAAAGTTCCGTTTTTTCTGCTTTAAACTCTAGGTACACATCCAAAATGTATTACTGAGTTGAAAGAAGTGGATTCTGGTGCATGGTTTTGAAACCGCAGTCAGAAAAAAAATCACAACCATATCAACATGTTAAAAATCCCCGGGGCTGTCGTTTTGGTCAAAAAATGAAAATTCTAAAAGTTCCGTTTTTTTCTGCTTTAAACTCTAGGTACACATCCAAAATGTATTACTGAGTTGAAAGAAGTGGATTCTGGTGCATGGTTTTGAAACCGCAGTCAGAAAAAAAAATCACAACCATATCAACATGTTTATAACCCCTGGGGCTGTCGTTTTGGTCAAAAAATGAAAATTCTAAAAGTTCCGTTTTTTCTGCTTTAAACTCTAGGTACACATCCAAAATGTATTACTGAGTTGAAAGAAGTGGATTCTGGTGCATGGTTTTGAAACCGCAGTCAGAAAAAAAATCACATCCATATCAACATTTTTATAAACCCCGGGGCTGTCGTTTTGGTCAAAAAATGAAAATTATAAAAGTTCCGTTTTTTCTGCTTTAAACTCTAGGTACACTTCCAAAATGTATTACTGAGTTGAAAGAAGTGGATTCTGGTGCATGGTTTTGAAACCGCAGTCAGAAAAAAAATCACATTCATATCAACATGTTTATAACCCCCGGGGCTGTCGTTTTGGTCAAAAAATGAAAATTCTAAAAGTTCTGTTTTTTCTGCTTTAAACTCTAGGTACACATCCAAAATGTATTACTGAGTTGAAAAAAGTGGATTCTGGTGCATGGTTTTGAAACCGCAGTAAGAAAAAAAATCACAACCATATCAACATGTTTATAACCCCCGGGGCTGTCGTTTTGGTCAAAAAATGAAAATTCTAAAAGTTCCGTTTTTTCTGCTTTAAACTCTAGGTACACATCCAAAATGTATTACTGAGTTGAAAGAAGGGGATTCTGGTGCATGGTTTTGAAACCGCAGTCAGAAAAAAAATCACAACCATATCAACATGTTTATAACCCCCGGGGCTGTCGTTTTGGTCAAAAAATGAAAATTCTAAAAGTTCCGTTTTTTTCTGCTTTAAACTCTAGGTACACAACCAAAAGGTATTACTGAGTTGAAAGAAGTGGATTCTGGTGCATGGTTTTGAAACCGCAGTCAGAAAAAAATCACAACCATATCAACATGTTTATAATCCCCGGGGCTGTCGTTTTGGTCAAAAAATGAAAATTCTAAAAGTTCCGTTTTTTCTGCTTTAAACTCTAGGTACACTTCCAAAATGTATTACTGAGTTGAAAGAAGTGGATTCTGGTGCATGGTTTTGAAACCGCAGTCAGAAAAAAAATCACATTCATATCAACATGTTTATAACCCCCGGGGCTGTCGTTTTGGTCAAAAAATGAAAATTCTAAAAGTTCTGTTTTTTCTGCTTTAAACTCTAGGTACACATCCAAAATGTATTACTGAGTTGAAAGAAGTGGATTCTGGTGCATGGTTTTGAAACCGCAGTCAGAAAAAAAAAAACATTCATATCAACATGTTTATAACCCCCGGGGCTGTCGTTTTGGTCAAAAAATGAAAATTCTAAAAGTTCTGTTTTTTTCTGCTTTAAACTCTAGGTACACAACCAAAAGGTATTACTGAGTTGAAAGAAGTGGATTCTGATGCATGGTTTTGAAACCGCAGTCAGAAAAAAAATCACAACCATATCAACATGTTTATAACCCCCGGGGCTGTCGTGTTGGTCAAAAAATTTAAATTCTAAAAGTTCAGTTTTTTCTGCTTTAAACTCTAGGTACACATCCAAAATGTATTACTGAGTTGAAAGAAGTGGATTCTGGTGCATGGTTTTAAAACCGCAGTCAGAAAAAAAATCACAACCATATCAACATGTTTATAACCACCGGGGCTGTCGTTTTGGTCAAAAAATGAAAATTCTAAAAGTTCTGTTTTTTATGCGGTACTTCTTTACTTTCACGGCGCCAGCATGGCGCCGCGCGTCAGAGTCCCCTTGCGGGGCTCGCTTCGCTCGCCCACGCTGCGGGCACGGTGGCTCGCTACGCTCGCCACGCTAATTAAAATCAACTCCATGCCAACATGGATAGTGGAGGTATGAACTATCCATGTTGGCATGGCGTTAACTTAGTTTATTTTACTTAATTGGTGGCGAGCGTAACCCGGAAGTACGCGCGGCGCCATGCTGGCGCCGTGAAAGTAAAGAAGTACCTTATGCTTTAAACTCTAGGTACACATCCAAAATGTATTACTGAGTTGAAAGAAGTGGATTGTGGTGCATGGTTTTGAAACCGCAGTCAGAAAAAAAAATCACATCCATATCAACATGTTTATAACCCCCGGGGCTGTCGTTTTGGTCAAAAAATGAAAATTCTAAAAGTTCCGTTTTTTCTGCTTTAAACTCTAGGTACACAACCAAAAGGTATTACTGAGTTGAAAGAAGTGGATTCTGGTGCATGGTTTTGAAACCGCAGTCAGAAAAAATTCACAACCATATCAACATGTTTATAATCCCCGGGGCTGTCGTTTTGGTCAAAAAATGAAAATTCTACAAGTTCCGTTTTTTTCTGCTTTAAACTCTAGGTACACATCCAAAATGTATTACTGAGTTGAAAGAAGTGGATTCTGGTGCATGGTTTTGAAACCGCAGTCAGAAAAAAAATCACAACCATATCAACATGTTTATAACCCCCGGGGCTGTCGTTTTGGTCAAAAAATTAAAATTCTAAAAGTTCATTTTTTTCTGCTTTAAACTCTAGGTACACATCCAAAATGTATTACTGAGTTGAAAGAAGTGGATTCTGGTGCATGGTTTTGAAACCGCAGTCAGAAAAAAAATCACAACCATATCATCATGTTAAAAACCCCCGGGGCTGTCGTTTTGGTCAAAAAATGAAAATTCTAAAAGTTCAGTTTTTTTCTGCTTTAAACTCTAGGTACACATCCAAAATGTATTACTGAGTTGAAAGAAGTGGATTCTGGTGCATGGTTTTGAAACCGCAGTCAGAAAAAAAATCACAACCATATCAACATGTTTATAACCCCTGGGGCTGTCGTTTTGGTCAAAAAATGAAAATTCTAAAAGTTCCGTTTTTTCTGCTTTAAACTCTAGGTACACATCCAAAATGTATTACTGAGTTGAAAGAAGGGGATTCTGGTGCATGGTTTTGAAACCACAGTCAGAAAAAAAATCACAAGCATATCAACATTTTTATAAACCCCGGGGCTGTCGTTTTGGTCAAAAAATGAAAATTCTAAAAGTTCCGTTTTTTCTGCTTTAAACTCTAGGTACACATCCAAAATGTATTACTGAGTTGAAAGATTGGGATTCTGGTGCATGGTTTTGAAACCGCAGTCAGAAAAAAAATCAAATCCATATCAACATGTTTATAACCCCCGGGGCTGTCGTTTTGGTCAAAAAATGAAAATTCTAAAAGTTCCGTTTTTTCTGCTTTAAACTCTAGGTACACATCCAAAATGTATTACTGAGTTGAAAGAAGGGGATTCTGGTGCATGGTTTTGAAACCGCAGTCAGAAAAAAAATCACAACCATATCAACATGTTTATAACCCCCGGGGCTGTCGTTTTGGTCAAAAAATGAAAATTCTAAAAGTTCCGTTTTTTCTGCTTTAAACTCTAGGTACACAACCAAAAGGTATTACTGAGTTGAAAGAAGTGGATTCTGGTGCATGGTTTTGAAACCGCAGTCAGAAAAAAAATCACAACTATATCAACATGTTTATAACCCCTGGGGCTGTCGTGTTGGTCAAAAAATTAAAATTCTAAAAGTTCAGTTTTTTCTGCTTTAAACTCTAGGTACACATCCAAAATGTATTACTGAGTTGAAAGAAGTGGATTCTGGTGCATGGTTTTGAAACCGCAGTCAGAAAAAAAATCACATCCATATCAACATTTTTATAACCCCCGGGGCTGTCGTTTTGGTCAAAAAATGAAAATTCTAAAAGTTTCGTTTTTTCTGCTTTAAACTCTAGGTACACATCCAAAATGTATTACTGAGTTGAAATAAGTGGATTCTGGTGCATGGTTTTGAAACCGCAGTCAGAAAAAAAATCACAACCATATCAACATGTTAAAAACCCCCGGGGCTGTCGTTTTGGTCAAAAAATAAAAATTCTAGAAGTTCCGTTTTTTCTGCTTTAAACTCTAGGTACACATCCAAAATGTATTACTGAGTTGAAAGAAGTGGATTCTGGTGCATTATTTTGAAACCGCAGTCAGAAAAAAAATCACAACCATATCAACATGTTTATAACCCCCGGGGCTGTCGTTTTGGTCAAAAAATGAAAATTCTAAAAGTTCAGTTTTTTCTGCTTTAAACTCTAGGTACACAACCAAAAGGTATTACTGAGTTGAAAGAAGTGGATTCTGGTGCATGGTTTTGAAACCGCAGTCAGAAAAAAATCACAACCATATCAACATGTTTATAATCCCCGAGGCTGTCGTTTTGGTCAAAAAATTAAAATTCTAAAAGTTCCTTTTTTTTCTGCTTTAAACTTTAGGTACACATCCAAAATGTATTACTGAGTTGAAAGAAGTGGATTCTGGTGCATGGTTTTGAAGCCGCAGCCAGAAAAAAAATCACAACCATATCAACATGTTTATAACCCCCGGGGCTGTCGTTTTGGTCAAAAAATTAAAATTCTAAAAGTTCAGTTTTTTCTGCTTTAAACTCTAGGTACACATCCAAAATGTATTACTGAGTTGAAAGAAGTGGATTCTGGCGCATGGTTTTGAAACCGCAGTCAGAAAAAAAATCACAACCATATCAACATGTTAAAAAACCCCGGGGCTGTCGTTTTGGTAAAAAAATTAAAATTCTAAAAGTTCCGTTTTTTTCTGCTTTAAACTCTAGGTACACATCCAAAATGTATTACTGAGTTGAAAGAAGTGGATTCTGGTGCATGGTTTTGAAACCGCAGTCAGAAAAAAAATCACATCCATATCAACATTTTTATAACCCCCGGGGCTGTCGTTTTGGTCAAAAAATGAAAATTCTAAAAGTTCCGTTTTTTCTGCTTTAAACTCTAGGTACACATCCAAAATGTATTACTGAGTTGAAAGAAGTGGATTCTGGTGCATGGTTTTGAAACCGCAGTCAGAAAAAAAATCACATCCATATCAACATTTTTATAAACCCCGGGGCTGTCGTTTTGGTCAAAAAATGAAAATTCTAAAAGTTCTGTTTTTTCTGCTTTAAACTCTAGGTACACATCCAAAATGTATTACTGAGTTGAAAGAAGTGGATTCTGGTGCATTATTTTGAAACCGCAGTCAGAAAAAAAATCATAACCATATCAACATGTTTATAACCCACGGGGCTGTCGTTTTAGTCAAAAAATGAAAATTCTAAAAGTTCAGTTTTTTCTGCTTTAAACTCTAGGTACACATCCAAAATGTATTACTGAGTTGAAAGAAGTGGATTCTGGTGCATGGTTTTGAAACCGCAGTCAGAAAAAAAAATCACAACCATATCAACATGTTTATAACCCCCGGGGCTGTCGTTTTGGTCAAAAAATGAAAATTCTAAAAGTTCCATTTTTTCTGCTTTAAACTCTAGGTACACATCCAAAATGTATTACTGAGTTGAAAGATTGGGATTCTGGTGCATGGTTTTGAAACCACAGTCAGAAAAAAAATCAAATCCATATCAACATGTTTATAACCCCCGGGGCTGTCGTTTTGGTCAAAAAATGAAAATTCTAAAAGTTCCGTTTTTTCTGCTTTAAACTCTAGGTACACATCCAAAATGTATTACTGAGTTGAAAGAAGTGGATTCTGGTGCATGGTTTTGAAACCGCAGTCAGAAAAAAAATCACAACCATATCAACATTTTTATAACCCCCGGGGCTGTCGTTTTGGTCAAAAAATGAAAATTCTAAAAGTTCTGTTTTTTCTGCTTTAAACTCTAGGTACACATCCAAAATGTATTACTGAGTTGAAAGAAGTGGATTCTGGTGCATTATTTTGAAACCGCAGTCAGAAAAAAAATCACAACCATATCAACATGTTTATAACCCCCAGGGCTGTCGTTTTGGTCAAAAAATGAAAATTCTAAAAGTTCCGTTTTTTTCTGCTTTAAACTCTAGGTACACATCCAAAATGTATTACTGAGTTGAAAGAAGTGGATTCTGGTGCATGGTTTTGAAACCGCAGTCAGAAAAAAAAATCACAACCATATCAACATGTTTATAACCCCTGGGGCTGTCGTTTTGGTCAAAAAATGAAAATTCTAAAAGTTCTGTTTTTTCTGCTTTAAACTCTAGGTACACATCCAAAATGTATTACTGAGTTGAAAGAAGGGGATTCTGGTGCATAATTTTGAAACCGCAGTCAGAAAAAAAATCACAACCATATCAACATTTTTATAAACCCCGGGGCTGTCGTTTTGGTCAAAAAATGAAAATTCTAAAAGTTCCGTTTTTTCTGCTTTAAACTCTAGGTACACATCCAAAATGTATTACTGAGTTGAAAGATTGGGATTCTGGTGCATGGTTTTGAAACCGCAGTCAGAAAAAAAATCAAATCCATATCAACATGTTTATAACCCCCGGGGCTGTCGTTTTGGTCAAAAAATGAAAATGCTAAAAGTTCCGTTTTTTCTGCTTTAAACTCTAGGTACACATCCAAAATGTATTACTGAGTTGATAGAAGGGGATTCTGGTGCATGGTTTTGAAACCGCAGTCAGAAAAAAAATCACAACCATATCAACATGTTTATAACCCCCGGGGCTGTCGTTTTGGTCAAAAAATGAAAATTCTAAAAATTCCGTTTTTTCTGCTTTAAACTCTAGGTACACAACCAAAAGGTATTACTGAGTTGAAAGAAGTGGATTCTGGTGCATGGTTTTGAAACCGCAGTCAGAAAAAAAATCACAACCATATCAACATGTTTATAACCCCTGGGGCTGTCGTGTTGGTCAAAAAATTAAAATTCTAAAAGTTCAGTTTTTTCTGCTTTAAACTCTAGGTACACATCCAAAATGTATTACTGAGTTGAAAGAAGTGGATTCTGGTGCATGGTTTTGAAACCGCAGTCAGAAAAAAAATCACATCCATATCAACATTTTTATAACCCCCGGGGCTGTCGTTTTGGTCAAAAAATGAAAATTCTAAAAGTTTCGTTTTTTCTGCTTTAAACTCTAGGTACACATCCAAAATGTATTACTGAGTTGAAATAAGTGGATTCTGGTGCATGGTTTTGAAACCGCAGTCAGAAAAAAAATCACAACCATATCAACATGTTAAAAAACCCCGGGGCTGTCGTTTTGGTAAAAAAATTAAAATTCTAAAAGTTCCGTTTTTTTCTGCTTTAAACTCTAGGTACACATCCAAAATGTATTACTGAGTTGAAAGAAGTGGATTCTGGTGCATGGTTTTGAAACCGCAGTCAGAAAAAAAATCACATCCATATCAACATTTTTATAACCCCCGGGGCTGTCGTTTTGGTCAAAAAATGAAAATTCTAAAAGTTCCGTTTTTTCTGCTTTAAACTCTAGGTACACATCCAAAATGTATTACTGAGTTGAAAGAAGTGGATTCTGGTGCATGGTTTTGAAACCGCAGTCAGAAAAAAAATCACATCCATATCAACATTTTTATAAACCCCGGGGCTGTCGTTTTGGTCAAAAAATGAAAATTCTAAAAGTTCCGTTTTTTCTGCTTTAAACTCTAGGTACACATCCAAAATGTATTACTGAGTTGAAAGATTGGGATTCTGGTGCATGGTTTTGAAACCGCAGTCAGAAAAAAAATCAAATCCATATCAACATGTTTATAACCCCCGGGGCTGTCGTTTTGGTCAAAAAATGAAAATTCTAAAAGTTCTGTTTTTTCTGCTTTAAACTCTAGGTACACATCCAAAATGTATTACTGAGTTGAAAGAAGTGGATTCTGGTGCATTATTTTGAAACCGCAGTCAGAAAAAAAATCATAACCATATCAACATGTTTATAACCCACGGGGCTGTCGTTTTAGTCAAAAAATGAAAATTCTAAAAGTTCAGTTTTTTCTGCTTTAAACTCTAGGTACACATCCAAAATGTATTACTGAGTTGAAAGAAGTGGATTCTGGTGCATGGTTTTGAAACCGCAGTCAGAAAAAAAAATCACAACCATATCAACATGTTTATAACCCCCGGGGCTGTCGTTTTGGTCAAAAAATGAAAATTCTAAAAGTTCCGTTTTTTCTGCTTTAAACTCTAGGTACACATCCAAAATGTATTACTGAGTTGAAAGATTGGGATTCTGGTGCATGGTTTTGAAACCACAGTCAGAAAAAAAATCAAATCCATATCAACATGTTTATAACCCCCGGGGCTGTCGTTTTGGTCAAAAAATGAAAATTCTAAAAGTTCTGTTTTTTCTGCTTTAAACTCTAGGTACACATCCAAAATGTATTACTGAGTTGAAAGAAGTGGATTCTGGTGCATGGTTTTGAAACCGCAGTCAGAAAAAAAATCACAACCATATCAACATTTTTATAACCCCCGGGGCTGTCGTTTTGGTCAAAAAATGAAAATTCTAAAAGTTTCGTTTTTTCTGCTTTAAACTCTAGGTACACATCCAAAATGTATTACTGAGTTGAAAGAAGTGGATTCTGGTGCATGGTTTTGAAACCGCAGTCAGAAAAAAAATCACATCCATATCAACATTTTTATAACCCCCGGGGCTGTCGTTTTGGTCAAAAAATGAAAATTCTAAAAGTTCTGTTTTTTCTGCTTTAAACTCTAGGTACACATCCAAAATGTATTACTGAGTTGAAAGAAGTGGATTCTGGTGCATTATTTTGAAACCGCAGTCAGAAAAAAAATCACAACCATATCAACATTTTTATAAACCCCGGGGCTGTCGTTTTGGTCAAAAAATGAAAATTCTAAAAGTTCCGTTTTTTCTGCTTTAAACTCTAGGTACACATCCAAAATGTATTACTGAGTTGAAAGATTGGGATTCTGGTGCATGGTTTTGAAACCGCAGTCAGAAAAAAAATCAAATCCATATCAACATGTTTATAACCCCCGGGGCTGTCGTTTTGGTCAAAAAATGAAAATGCTAAAAGTTCCGTTTTTTCTGCTTTAAACTCTAGGTACACATCCAAAATGTATTACTGAGTTGAAAGAAGGGGATTCTGGTGCATGGTTTTGAAACCGCAGTCAGAAAAAAAATCACAACCATATCAACATGTTTATAACCCCCGGGGCTGTCGTTTTGGTCAAAAAATGAAAATTCTAAAAATTCCGTTTTTTCTGCTTTAAACTCTAGGTACACAACCAAAAGGTATTACTGAGTTGAAAGAAGTGGATTCTGGTGCATGGTTTTGAAACCGCAGTCAGAAAAAAAATCACAACCATATCAACATGTTTATAACCCCTGGGGCTGTCGTGTTGGTCAAAAAATTAAAATTCTAAAAGTTCAGTTTTTTCTGCTTTAAACTCTAGGTACACATCCAAAATGTATTACTGAGTTGAAAGAAGTGAATTCTGGTGCATGGTTTTGAAACCGCAGTCAGAAAAAAAATCACATCCATATCAACATTTTTATAACCCCCGGGGCTGTCGTTTTGGTCAAAAAATGAAAATTCTAAAAGTTTCGTTTTTTCTGCTTTAAACTCTAGGTACACATCCAAAATGTATTACTGAGTTGAAATAAGTGGATTCTGGTGCATGGTTTTGAAACCGCAGTCAGAAAAAAAATCACAACCATATCAACATGTTAAAAACCCCCGGGGCTGTCGTTTTGGTCAAAAAATAAAAATTCTAGAAGTTCCGTTTTTTCTGCTTTAAACTCTAGGTACACATCCAAAATGTATTACTGAGTTGAAAGAAGTGGATTCTGGTGCATTATTTTGAAACCGCAGTCAGAAAAAAAATCACAACCATATCAACATGTTTATAACCCCCGGGGCTGTCGTTTTGGTCAAAAAATGAAAATTCTAAAAGTTCATTTTTTTCTGCTTTAAACTCTAGGTACACATCCAAAATTTATTACTGAGTTGAAAGAAGTGGATTCTGGTGCATGGTTTTGAAACCACAGTCAGAAAAAAAATCACAACCATATCAACATGTTTATAACCCCCGGGGCTGTCGTTTTGGTCAAAAAATGAAAATTCTAAAAGTTCAGTTTTTTCTGCTTTAAACTCTAGGTACACAACCAAAAGGTATTACTGAGTTGAAAGAAGTGGATTCTGGTGCATGGTTTTGAAACCGCAGTCAGAAAAAAATCACAACCATATCAACATGTTTATAATCCCCGAGGCTGTCGTTTTGGTCAAAAAATGAAAATTCTAAAAGTTCCTTTTTTTTCTGCTTTAAACTCTAGGTACACATCCAAAATGTATTACTGAGTTGAAAGAAGTGGATTCTGGTGCATGGTTTTGAAGCCGCAGCCAGAAAAAAAATCACAACCATATCAACATGTTTATAACCCCCGGGGCTGTCGTTTTGGTCAAAAAATTAAAATTCTAAAAGTTCAGTTTTTTCTGCTTTAAACTCTAGGTACACATCCAAAATGTATTACTGAGTTGAAAGAAGTGGATTCTGGCGCATGGTTTTGAAACCGCAGTCAGAAAAAAAATCACAACCATATCAACATGTTAAAAAACCCCGGGGCTGTCGTTTTGGTAAAAAAATTAAAATTCTAAAAGTTCCGTTTTTTTCTGCTTTAAACTCTAGGTACACATCCAAAATGTATTACTGAGTTGAAAGAAGTGGATTCTGGTGCATGGTTTTGAAACCGCAGTCAGAAAAAAAATCACATCCATATCAACATTTTTATAACCCCCGGGGCTGTCGTTTTGGTCAAAAAATGAAAATTCTAAAAGTTCCGTTTTTTCTGCTTTAAACTCTAGGTACACATCCAAAATGTATTACTGAGTTGAAAGAAGTGGATTCTGGTGCATGGTTTTGAAACCGCAGTCAGAAAAAAAATCACATCCATATCAACATTTTTATAAACCCCGGGGCTGTCGTTTTGGTCAAAAAATGA
The DNA here is from genome assembly GCF_055691185.1 of Crinia signifera. Taxonomy (NCBI): domain Eukaryota; kingdom Metazoa; phylum Chordata; class Amphibia; order Anura; family Myobatrachidae; genus Crinia; species Crinia signifera. Next base: position 148,212 of record NW_028142116.1, read on the forward strand.
AAATTCTAAAAGTTCCATTTTTTCTGCTTTAAACTCTAGGTACACATCCAAAATGTATAACTGAGTTGAAAGATTGGGATTCTGGTGCATGGTTTTGAAACCGCAGTCAGAAAAAAAATCAAATCCATATCAACATGTTTATAACCCCCGGGGCTGTCGTTTTGGTCAAAAAATGAAAATTCTAAAAGTTCTGTTTTTTCTGCTTTAAACTCTAGGTACACATCCAAAATGTATTACTGAGTTGAAAGAAGTGGATTCTGGTGCATTATTTTGAAACCGCAGTCAGAAAAAAAATCATAACCATATCAACATGTTTATAACCCACGGGGCTGTCGTTTTAGTCAAAAAATGAAAATTCTAAAAGTTCAGTTTTTTCTGCTTTAAACTCTAGGTACACATCCAAAATGTATTACTGAGTTGAAAGAAGTGGATTCTGGTGCATGGTTTTGAAACCGCAGTCAGAAAAAAAAATCACAACCATATCAACATGTTTATAACCCCCGGGGCTGTCGTTTTGGTCAAAAAATGAAAATTCTAAAAGTTCCGTTTTTTCTGCTTTAAACTCTAGGTACACATCCAAAATGTATTACTGAGTTGAAAGATTGGGATTCTGGTGCATGGTTTTGAAACCACAGTCAGAAAAAAAATCAAATCCATATCAACATGTTTATAACCCCCGGGGCTGTCGTTTTGGTCAAAAAATGAAAATTCTAAAAGTTCCGTTTTTTCTGCTTTAAACTCTAGGTACACATCCAAAATGTATTACTGAGTTGAAAGAAGTGGATTCTGGTGCATGGTTTTGAAACCGCAGTCAGAAAAAAAATCACAACCATATCAACATTTTTATAACCCCCGGGGCTGTCGTTTTGGTCAAAAAATGAAAATTCTAAAAGTTTCGTTTTTTCTGCTTTAAACTCTAGGTACACATCCAAAATGTATTACTGAGTTGAAAGAAGTGGATTCTGGTGCATGGTTTTGAAACCACAGTCAGAAAAAAAATCACAACCATATCAACATGTTTATAACCCCCGGGGCTGTCGTTTTGGTCAAAAAATGAAAATTCTAAAAGTTCCGTTTTTTCTGCTTTAAACTCTAGGTACACAACCAAAAGGTATTACTGAGTTGAAAGAAGTGGATTCTGGTGCATGGTTTTGAAACCGCAGTCAGAAAAAAATCACAACCATATCAACATGTTTATAATCCCCGGGGCTGTCGTTTTGGTCAAAAAATGAAAATTCTAAAAGTTCCTTTTTTTCTGCTTTAAACTCTAGGTACACATCCAAAAGGTATTACTGAGTTGAAAGAAGTGGATTCTGGTGCATGGTTTTGAAACCGCAGTCAGAAAAAAATCACAACCATATCAACATGTTTATAATCCCCGGGGCTGTCGTTTTGGTCAAAAAATGAAAATTCTAAAAGTTCCGTTTTTTCTGCTTTAAACTCTAGGTACACTTCCAAAATGTATTACTGAGTTGAAAGAAGTGGATTCTGGTGCATGGTTTTGAAACCGCAGTCAGAAAAAAAATCACATTCATATCAACATGTTTATAACCCCCGGGGCTGTCGTTTTGGTCAAAAAATGAAAATTCTAAAAGTTCTGTTTTTTCTGCTTTAAACTCTAGGTACACATCCAAAATGTATTACTGAGTTGAAAGAAGTGGATTCTGGTGCATGGTTTTGAAACCGCAGTCAGAAAAAAAATCACATTCATATCAACATGTTTATAACCCCCGGGGCTGTCGTTTTGGTCAAAAAATGAAAATTCTAAAAGTTCTGTTTTTTTCTGCTTTAAACTCTAGGTACACAACCAAAAGGTATTACTGAGTTGAAAGAAGTGGATTCTGATGCATGGTTTTGAAACCGCAGTCAGAAAAAAAATCACAACCATATCAACATGTTTATAACCCCCGGGGCTGTCGTGTTGGTCAAAAAATTAAAATTCTAAAAGTTCCGTTTTTTCTGCTTTAAACTCTAGGTACACATCCAAAATGTATTACTGAGTTAAAAGAAGTGGATTCTGGTGCATGGTTTTGAAACCGCAGTCAGAAAAAAAATCACAACCATATCAACATGTTTATAACCCCCGGGGCTGTCGTTTTGGTCAAAAAATGAAAATTCTAAAAGTTCTGTTTTTTCTGCTTTAAACTCTAGGTACACAACCAAAAGGTATTACTGAGTTGAAAGAAGTGGATTCTGGTGCATGGTTTTGAAACCGCAGTCAGAAAAAAATCACAACCATATCAACATGTTTATAATCCCCGGGGCTGTCGTTTTGGTCAAAAAATGAAAATTCTAAAAGTTCCGTTTTTTCTGCTTTAAACTCTAGGTACACATCCAAAATGTATTACTGAGTTGAAAGAAGTGGATTCTGGTGCATTATTTTGAAACCGCAGTCAGAAAAAAAATCACAACCATATCAACATGTTTATAACCCCCGGGGCTGTCGTTTTGGTCAAAAAATGAAAATTCTAAAAGTTCCGTTTTTTTCTGCTTTAAACTCTAGGTACACATCCAAAATGTATTACTGAGTTGAAAGAAGTGGATTCTGGTGCATGGTTTTGAAACCGCAGTCAGAAAAAAAAATCACAACCATATCAACATGTTTATAACCCCTGGGGCTGTCGTTTTGGTCAAAAAATGAAAATTCTAAAAGTTCCGTTTTTTCTGCTTTAAACTCTAGGTACACATCCAAAATGTATTACTGAGTTGAAAGAAGGGGATTCTGGTGCATGGTTTTGAAACCGCAGTCAGAAAAAAAATCACAACCATATCAACATTTTTATAAACCCCGGGGCTGTCGTTTTGGTCAAAAAATGAAAATTCTAAAAGTTCCGTTTTTTCTGCTTTAAACTCTAGGTACACATCCAAAATGTATTACTGAGTTGAAAGATTGGGATTCTGGTGCATGGTTTTGAAACCGCAGTCAGAAAAAAAATCAAATCCATATCAACATGTTTATAACCCCCGGGGCTGTCGTTTTGGTCAAAAAATGAAAATTCTAAAAGTTCAGTTTTTTCTGCTTTAAACTCTAGGTACACATCCAAAATGTATTACTGAGTTGAAAGAAGGGGATTCTGGTGCATGGTTTTGAAACCGCAGTCAGAAAAAAAATCACAACCATATCAACATGTTTATAACCCCCGGGGCTGTCGTTTTGGTCAAAAAATGAAAATTCTAAAAATTCCGTTTTTTCTGCTTTAAACTCTAGGTACACAACCAAAAGGTATTACTGAGTTGAAAGAAGTGGATTCTGGTGCATGGTTTTGAAACCGCAGTCAGAAAAAAAATCACAACCATATCAACATGTTTATAACCCCTGGGGCTGTCGTGTTGGTCAAAAAATTAAAATTCTAAAAGTTCAGTTTTTTCTGCTTTAAACTCTAGGTACACATCCAAAATGTATTACTGAGTTGAAAGAAGTGGATTCTGGTGCATGGTTTTGAAACCGCAGTCAGAAAAAAAATCACATCCATATCAACATTTTTATAACCCCCGGGGCTGTCGTTTTGGTCAAAAAATGAAAATTCTAAAAGTTTCGTTTTTTCTGCTTTAAACTCTAGGTACACATCCAAAATGTATTACTGAGTTGAAATAAGTGGATTCTGGTGCATGGTTTTGAAACCGCAGTCAGAAAAAAAATCACAACCATATCAACATGTTAAAAACCCCCGGGGCTGTCGTTTTGGTCAAAAAATAAAAATTCTAGAAGTTCCGTTTTTTCTGCTTTAAACTCTAGGTACACATCCAAAATGTATTACTGAGTTGAAAGAAGTGGATTCTGGTGCATTATTTTGAAACCGCAGTCAGAAAAAAAATCACAACCATATCAACATGTTTATAACCCCCGGGGCTGTCGTTTTGGTCAAAAAATGAAAATTCTAAAAGTTCAGTTTTTTCTGCTTTAAACTCTAGGTACACAACCAAAAGGTATTACTGAGTTGAAAGAAGTGGATTCTGGTGCATGGTTTTGAAACCGCAGTCAGAAAAAAATCACAACCATATCAACATGTTTATAATCCCCGAGGCTGTCGTTTTGGTCAAAAAATTAAAATTCTAAAAGTTCCTTTTTTTTCTGCTTTAAACTTTAGGTACACATCCAAAATGTATTACTGAGTTGAAAGAAGTGGATTCTGGTGCATGGTTTTGAAGCCGCAGCCAGAAAAAAAATCACAACCATATCAACATGTTTATAACCCCCGGGGCTGTCGTTTTGGTCAAAAAATTAAAATTCTAAAAGTTCAGTTTTTTCTGCTTTAAACTCTAGGTACACATCCAAAATGTATTACTGAGTTGAAAGAAGTGGATTCTGGTGCATGGTTTTGAAACCACAGTCAGAAAAAAAATCACAACCATATCAACATGTTTATAACCCCCGGGGCTGTCGTTTTGGTCAAAAAATGACAATTCTAAAAGTTCCGTTTTTTCTGCTTTAAACTCTAGGTACACAACCAAAAGGTATTACTGAGTTGAAAGAAGTGGATTCTGGTGCATGGTTTTGAAACCGCAGTCAGAAAAAAATCACAACCATATCAACATGTTTATAATCCCCGGGGCTGTCGTTTTGGTCAAAAAATGAAAATTCTAAAAGTTCCTTTTTTTCTGCTTTAAACTCTAGGTACACATCCAAAATGTATTACTGAGTTGAAAGAAGTGGATTCTGGTGCATGGTTTTGAAACCGCAGCCAGAAAAAAAATCACAACCATATCAACATGTTTATAACCCCCGGGGCTGTCGTTTTGGTCAAAAAATTAAAATTCTAAAAGTTCAGTTTTTTCTGCTTTAAACTCTAGGTACACATCCAAAATGTATTACTGAGTTGAAAGAAGTGGATTCTGGCGCATGGTTTTGAAACCGCAGTCAGAAAAAAAATCACAACCATATCAACATGTTAAAAAACCCCGGGGCTGTCGTTTTGGTCAAAAAATTAAAATTCTAAAAGTTCCGTTTTTTTCTGCTTTAAACTCTAGGTACACATCCAAAATGTATTACTGAGTTGAAAGAAGGGGATTCTGGTGCATGGTTTTGAAACCGCAGTCAGAAAAAAAATCACAACCATATCAACATGTTTATAACCCCCGGGGCTGTCGTTTTGGTCAAAAAATGAAAATTCTAAAAATTCCGTTTTTTCTGCTTTAAACTCTAGGTACACAACCAAAAGGTATTACTGAGTTGAAAGAAGTGGATTCTGGTGCATGGTTTTGAAACCGCAGTCAGAAAAAAAATCACAACCATATCAACATGTTTATAACCCCTGGGGCTGTCGTGTTGGTCAAAAAATTAAAATTCTAAAAGTTCAGTTTTTTCTGCTTTAAACTCTAGGTACACATCCAAAATGTATTACTGAGTTGAAAGAAGTGGATTCTGGTGCATGGTTTTGAAACCGCAGTCAGAAAAAAAATCACATCCATATCAACATTTTTATAACCCCCGGGGCTGTCGTTTTGGTCAAAAAATGAAAATTCTAAAAGTTTCGTTTTTTCTGCTTTAAACTCTAGGTACACATCCAAAATGTATTACTGAGTTGAAATAAGTGGATTCTGGTGCATGGTTTTGAAACCGCAGTCAGAAAAAAAATCACAACCATATCAACATGTTAAAAACCCCCGGGGCTGTCGTTTTGGTCAAAAAATAAAAATTCTAGAAGTTCCGTTTTTTCTGCTTTAAACTCTAGGTACACATCCAAAATGTATTACTGAGTTGAAAGAAGTGGATTCTGGTGCATTATTTTGAAACCGCAGTCAGAAAAAAAATCACAACCATATCAACATGTTTATAACCCCCGGGGCTGTCGTTTTGGTCAAAAAATGAAAATTCTAAAAGTTCAGTTTTTTCTGCTTTAAACTCTAGGTACACAACCAAAAGGTATTACTGAGTTGAAAGAAGTGGATTCTGGTGCATGGTTTTGAAACCGCAGTCAGAAAAAAATCACAACCATATCAACATGTTTATAATCCCCGAGGCTGTCGTTTTGGTCAAAAAATTAAAATTCTAAAAGTTCCTTTTTTTTCTGCTTTAAACTTTAGGTACACATCCAAAATGTATTACTGAGTTGAAAGAAGTGGATTCTGGTGCATGGTTTTGAAGCCGCAGCCAGAAAAAAAATCACAACCATATCAACATGTTTATAACCCCCGGGGCTGTCGTTTTGGTCAAAAAATTAAAATTCTAAAAGTTCAGTTTTTTCTGCTTTAAACTCTAGGTACACATCCAAAATGTATTACTGAGTTGAAAGAAGTGGATTCTGGCGCATGGTTTTGAAACCGCAGTCAGAAAAAAAATCACAACCATATCAACATGTTAAAAAACCCCGGGGCTGTCGTTTTGGTCAAAAAATGAAAATTCTAAAAGTTCCGTTTTTTCTGCTTTAAACTCTAGGTACACATCCAAAATGTATTACTGAGTTGAAAGAAGTGGATTCTGGTGCATGGTTTTGAAACCGCAGTCAGAAAAAAAATCACATCCATATCAACATTTTTATAAACCCCGGGGCTGTCGTTTTGGTCAAAAAATGAAAATTCTAAAAGTTCCGTTTTTTCTGCTTTAAACTCTAGGTACACATCCAAAATGTATTACTGAGTTGAAAGATTGGGATTCTGGTGCATGGTTTTGAAACCGCAGTCAGAAAAAAAATCAAATCCATATCAACATGTTTATAACCCCCGGGGCTGTCGTTTTGGTCAAAAAATGAAAATTCTAAAAGTTCTGTTTTTTCTGCTTTAAACTCTAGGTACACATCCAAAATGTATTACTGAGTTGAAAGAAGTGGATTCTGGTGCATTATTTTGAAACCGCAGTCAGAAAAAAAATCATAACCATATCAACATGTTTATAACCCACGGGGCTGTCGTTTTAGTCAAAAAATGAAAATTCTAAAAGTTCAGTTTTTTCTGCTTTAAACTCTAGGTACACATCCAAAATGTATTACTGAGTTGAAAGAAGTGGATTCTGGTGCATGGTTTTGAAACCGCAGTCAGAAAAAAAAATCACAACCATATCAACATGTTTATAACCCCCGGGGCTGTCGTTTTGGTCAAAAAATGAAAATTCTAAAAGTTCCGTTTTTTCTGCTTTAAACTCTAGGTACACATCCAAAATGTATTACTGAGTTGAAAGATTGGGATTCTGGTGCATGGTTTTGAAACCACAGTCAGAAAAAAAATCAAATCCATATCAACATGTTTATAACCCCCGGGGCTGTCGTTTTGGTCAAAAAATGAAAATTCTAAAAGTTCCGTTTTTTCTGCTTTAAACTCTAGGTACACATCCAAAATGTATTACTGAGTTGAAAGAAGTGGATTCTGGTGCATGGTTTTGAAACCGCAGTCAGAAAAAAATCACAACCATATCAACATTTTTATAACCCCCGGGGCTGTCGTTTTGGTCAAAAAATGAAAATTCTAAAAGTTTCGTTTTTTCTGCTTTAAACTCTAGGTACACATCCAAAATGTATTACTGAGTTGAAAGAAGTGGATTCTGGTGCATGGTTTTGAAACCGCAGTCAGAAAAAAAATCACATCCATATCAACATTTTTATAACCCCCGGGGCTGTCGTTTTGGTCAAAAAATGAAAATTCTAAAAGTTCTGTTTTTTCTGCTTTAAACTCTAGGTACACATCCAAAATGTATTACTGAGTTGAAAGAAGTGGATTCTGGTGCATTATTTTGAAACCGCAGTCAGAAAAAAAATCACAACCATATCAACATGTTTATAACCCCCAGGGCTGTCGTTTTGGTCAAAAAATGAAAATTCTAAAAGTTCCGTTTTTTTCTGCTTTAAACTCTAGGTACACATCCAAAATGTATTACTGAGTTGAAAGAAGTGGATTCTGGTGCATGGTTTTGAAACCGCAGTCAGAAAAAAAATCACAACCATATCAACATGTTTATAACCCCTGGGGCTGTCGTTTTGGTCAAAAAATGAAAATTCTAAAAGTTCCGTTTTTTCTGCTTTAAACTCTAGGTACACATCCAAAATGTATTACTGAGTTGAAAGAAGTGGATTCTGGTGCATGGTTTTGAAACCGCAGTCAGAAAAAAAAATCACAACCATATCAACATGTTTATAACCCCCGGGGCTGTCGTTTTGGTCAAAAAATGAAAATTCTAAAAGTTCCGTTTTTTCTGCTTTAAACTCTAGGTACACATCCAAAATGTATTACTGAGTTGAAAGATTGGGATTCTGGTGCATGGTTTTGAAACCACAGTCAGAAAAAAAATCAAATCCATATCAACATGTTTATAACCCCCGGGGCTGTCGTTTTGGTCAAAAAATGAAAATTCTAAAAGTTCCGTTTTTTCTGCTTTAAACTCTAGGTACACATCCAAAATGTATTACTGAGTTGAAAGAAGTGGATTCTGGTGCATGGTTTTGAGACCGCAGTCAGAAAAAAAATCACAACCATATCAACATTTTTATAACCCCCGGGGCTGTCGTTTTGGTCAAAAAATGAAAATTCTAAAAGTTTCGTTTTCTCTGCTTTAAACTCTAGGTACACATCCAAAATGTATTACTGAGTTGAAAGAAGTGGATTCTGGTGCATGGTTTTGAAACCGCAGTCAGAAAAAAAATCACATCCATATCAACATTTTTATAACCCCCGGGGCTGTCGTTTTGGTCAAAAAATGAAAATTCTAAAAGTTCTGTTTTTTCTGCTTTAAACTCTAGGTACACATCCAAAATGTATTACTGAGTTGAAAGAAGTGGATTCTGGTGCATTATTTTGAAACCGCAGTCAGAAAAAAAATCACAACCATATCAACATGTTTATAACCCCCAGGGCTGTCGTTTTGGTCAAAAAATGAAAATTCTAAAAGTTCCGTTTTTTTCTGCTTTAAACTCTAGGTACACATCCAAAATGTATTACTGAGTTGAAAGAAGTGGATTCTGGTGCATGGTTTTGAAACCGCAGTCAGAAAAAAAAATCACAACCATATCAACATGTTTATAACCCCTGGGGCTGTCGTTTTGGTCAAAAAATGAAAATTCTAAAAGTTCCGTTTTTTCTGCTTTAAACTCTAGGTACACATCCAAAATGTATTACTGAGTTGAAAGAAGGGGATTCTGGTGCATGGTTTTGAAACCGCAGTCAGAAAAAAAATCACAACCATATCAACATTTTTATAAACCCCGGGGCTGTCGTTTTGGTCAAAAAATGAAAATTCTAAAAGTTCCGTTTTTTCTGCTTTAAACTCTAGGTACACATCCAAAATGTATTACTGAGTTGAAAGATTGGGATTCTGGTGCATGGTTTTGAAACCGCAGTCAGAAAAAAAATCAAATCCATATCAACATGTTTATAACCCCCGGGGCTGTCGTTTTGGTCAAAAAATGAAAATGCTAAAAGTTCCGTTTTTTCTGCTTTAAACTCTAGGTACACATCCAAAATGTATTACTGAGTTGAAAGAAGGGGATTCTGGTGCATGGTTTTGAAACCGCAGTCAGAAAAAAAATCACAACCATATCAACATGTTTATAACCCCCGGGGCTGTCGTTTTGGTCAAAAAATGAAAATTCTAAAAATTCCGTTTTTTCTGCTTTAAACTCTAGGTACACAACCAAAAGGTATTACTGAGTTGAAAGAAGTGGATTCTGGTGCATGGTTTTGAAACCGCAGTCAGAAAAAAAATCACAACCATATCAACATGTTTATAACCCCTGGGGCTGTCGTGTTGGTCAAAAAATTAAAATTCTAAAAGTTCAGTTTTTTCTGCTTTAAACTCTAGGTACACATCCAAAATGTATTACTGAGTTGAAAGAAGTGGATTCTGGTGCATGGTTTTGAAACCGCAGTCAGAAAAAAAATCACATCCATATCAACATTTTTATAACCCCCGGGGCTGTCGTTTTGGTCAAAAAATGAAAATTCTAAAAGTTTCGTTTTTTCTGCTTTAAACTCTAGGTACACATCCAAAATGTATTACTGAGTTGAAATAAGTGGATTCTGGTGCATGGTTTTGAAACCGCAGTCAGAAAAAAAATCACAACCATATCAACATGTTAAAAACCCCCGGGGCTGTCGTTTTGGTCAAAAAATAAAAATTCTAGAAGTTCCGTTTTTTCTGCTTTAAACTCTAGGTACACATCCAAAATGTATTACTGAGTTGAAAGAAGTGGATTCTGGTGCATTATTTTGAAACCGCAGTCAGAAAAAAAATCACAACCATATCAACATGTTTATAACCCCCGGGGCTGTCGTTTTGGTCAAAAAATGAAAATTCTAAAAGTTCATTTTTTTCTGCTTTAAACTCTAGGTACACATCCAAAATTTATTACTGAGTTGAAAGAAGTGGATTCTGGTGCATGGTTTTGAAACCACAGTCAGAAAAAAAATCACAACCATATCAACATGTTTATAACCCCCGGGGCTGTCGTTTTGGTCAAAAAATGAAAATTCTAAAAGTTCAGTTTTTTCTGCTTTAAACTCTAGGTACACAACCAAAAGGTATTACTGAGTTGAAAGAAGTGGATTCTGGTGCATGGTTTTGAAACCGCAGTCAGAAAAAAATCACAACCATATCAACATGTTTATAATCCCCGAGGCTGTCGTTTTGGTCAAAAAATGAAAATTCTAAAAGTTCCTTTTTTTTCTGCTTTAAACTCTAGGTACACATCCAAAATGTATTACTGAGTTGAAAGAAGTGGATTCTGGTGCATGGTTTTGAAGCCGCAGCCAGAAAAAAAATCACAACCATATCAACATGTTTATAACCCCCGGGGCTGTCGTTTTGGTCAAAAAATTAAAATTCTAAAAGTTCAGTTTTTTCTGCTTTAAACTCTAGGTACACATCCAAAATGTATTACTGAGTTGAAAGAAGTGGATTCTGGCGCATGGTTTTGAAACCGCAGTCAGAAAAAAAATCACAACCATATCAACATGTTAAAAAACCCCGGGGCTGTCGTTTTGGTAAAAAAAATTAAAATTCTAAAAGTTCCGTTTTTTTCTGCTTTAAACTCTAGGTACACATCCAAAATGTATTACTGAGTTGAAAGAAGTGGATTCTGGTGCATGGTTTTGAAACCGCAGTCAGAAAAAAAATCACATCCATATCAACATTTTTATAACCCACGGGGCTGTCGTTTTGGTCAAAAAATGAAAATTCTAAAAGTTCCGTTTTTTCTGCTTTAAACTCTAGGTACACATCCAAAATGTATTACTGAGTTGAAAGAAGTGGATTCTGGTGCATGGTTTTGAAACCGCAGTCAGAAAAAAAATCACATCCATATCAACATTTTTATAAACCCCGGGGCTGTCGTTTTGGTCAAAAAATGAAAATTCTAAAAGTTCCGTTTTTTCTGCTTTAAACTCTAGGTACACATCCAAAATGTATAACTGAGTTGAAAGATTGGGATTCTGGTGCATGGTTTTGAAACCGCAGTCAGAAAAAAAATCAAATCCATATCAACATGTTTATAACCCCCGGAGCTGTCGTTTTGGTCAAAAAATGAAAATTCTAAAAGTTCTGTTTTTTCTGCTTTAAACTCTAGGTACACATCCAAAATGTATTACTGAGTTGAAAGAAGTGGATTCTGGTGCATTATTTTGAAACCGCAGTCAGAAAAAAAATCATAACCATATCAACATGTTTATAACCCACGGGGCTGTCGTTTTAGTCAAAAAATGAAAATTCTAAAAGTTCAGTTTTTTCTGCTTTAAACTCTAGGTACACATCCAAAATGTATTACTGAGTTGAAAGAAGTGGATTCTGGTGCATGGTTTTGAAACCGCAGTCAGAAAAAAAAATCACAACCATATCAACATGTTTATAACCCCCGGGGCTGTCGTTTTGGTCAAAAAATGAAAATTCTAAAAGTTCCGTTTTTTCTGCTTTAAGCTCTAGGTACACATCCAAAATGTATTACTGAGTTGAAAGATTGGGATTCTGGTGCATGGTTTTGAAACCACAGTCAGAAAAAAAAATCAAATCCATATCAACATGTTTATAACCCCCGGGGCTGTCGTTTTGGTCAAAAAATGAAAATTCTAAAAGTTCCGTTTTTTCTGCTTTAAACTCTAGGTACACATCCAAAATGTATTACTGAGTTGAAAGAAGTGGATTCTGGTGCATGGTTTTGAAACCGCAGTCAGAAAAAAAATCACAACCATATCAACATTTTTATAACCCCCGGGGCTGTCGTTTTGGTCAAAAAATGAAAATTCTAAAAGTTTCGTTTTTTCTGCTTTAAACTCTAGGTACACATCCAAAATGTATTACTGAGTTGAAAGAAGTGGATTCTGGTGCATGGTTTTGAAACCACAGTCAGAAAAAAAATCACAACCATATCAACATGTTTATAACCCCCGGGGCTGTCGTTTTGGTCAAAAAATGAAAATTCTAAAAGTTCCGTTTTTTCTGCTTTAAACTCTAGGTACACAACCAAAAGGTATTACTGAGTTGAAAGAAGTGGATTCTGGTGCATGGTTTTGAAACCGCAGTCAGAAAAAAATCACAACCATATCAACATGTTTATAATCCCCGGGGCTGTCGTTTTGGTCAAAAAATGAAAATTCTAAAAGTTCCTTTTTTTCTGCTTTAAACTCTAGGTACACATCCAAAATGTATTACTGAGTTGAAAGAAGTGGATTCTGGTGCATGGTTTTGAAACCGCAGCCAGAAAAAAAATCACAACCATATCAACATGTTTATAACCCCCGGGGCTGTCGTTTTGGTCAAAAAATTAAAATTCTAAAAGTTCAGTTTTTTCTGCTTTAAACTCTAGGTACACATCCAAAATGTATTACTGAGTTGAAAGAAGTGGATTCTGGCGCATGGTTTTGAAACCGCAGTCAGAAAAAAAATCACAACCATATCAACATGTTAAAAAACCCCGGGGCTGTCGTTTTGGTCAAAAAATTAAAATTCTAAAAGTTCCGTTTTTTTCTGCTTTAAACTCTAGGTACACATCCAAAATGTATTACTGAGTTGAAAGAAGTGGATTCTGGTGCATGGTTTTGAAACCGCAGTCAGAAAAAAAATCACATCCATATCAACATTTTTATAACCCCCGGGGCTGTCGTTTTGGTCAAAAAATGAAAATTCTAAAAGTTCCGTTTTTTCTGCTTTAAACTCTAGGTACACATCCAAAATGTATTACTGAGTTGAAAGAAGTGGATTCTGGTGCATGGTTTTGAAACCGCAGTCAGAAAAAAAATCACATCCATATCAACATTTTTATAAACCCCGGGGCTGTCGTTTTGGTCAAAAAATGAAAATTCTAAAAGTTCCGTTTTTTCTGCTTTAAACTCTAGGTACACTTCCAAAATGTATTACTGAGTTGAAAGAAGTGGATTCTGGTGCATGGTTTTGAAACCGCAGTCAGAAAAAAAATCACATTCATATCAACATGTTTATAACCCCCGGGGCTGTCGTTTTGGTCAAAAAATGAAAATTCTAAAAGTTCTGTTTTTTCTGCTTTAAACTCTAGGTACACATCCAAAATGTATTACTGAGTTGAAAGAAGTGGATTCTGGTGCATTATTTTGAAACCGCAGTCAGAAAAAAAATCATAACCATATCAACATGTTTATAACCCACGGGGCTGTCGTTTTAGTCAAAAAATGAAAATTCTAAAAGTTCAGTTTTTTCTGCTTTAAACTCTAGGTACACATCCAAAATGTATTACTGAGTTGAAAGAAGTGGATTCTGGTGTATGGTTTTGAAACCGCAGTCAGAAAAAAAATCACAACCATATCAACATGTTTATAACCCCCGGGGCTGTCGTTTTGGTCAAAAAATGAAAATTCTAAAAGTTCCGTTTTTTCTGCTTTAAACTCTAGGTACACATCCAAAATGTATTACTGAGTTGAAAGAAGTGGATTCTGGTGCATGGTTTTGAAACCGCAGTCAGAAAAAAAATCACAACCATATCAACATGTTAATAACCCCCGGGGCTGTCGTTTTGGTCAAAAAATGAAAATTCTAAAAGTTCCGTTTTTTCTGCTTTAAACTCTAGGTACACAACCAAAAGGTATTACTGAGTTGAAAGAAGTGGATTCTGGTGCATGGTTTTGAAACCGCAGTCAGAAAAAAATCACAACCATATCAACATGTTTATAACCCCCGGGGCTGTCGTTTTGGTCAAAAAATGAAAATTCTAAAAGTTCAGTTTTTTCTGCTTTAAACTCTAGGTACACATCCAAAATGTATTACTGAGTTGAAAGAAGTGGATTCTGGTGCATGGTTTTGAAACCGCAGTCAGAAAAAAAATCACAACCATATCAACATGTTAAAAACCCCCGGGGCTGTCGTTTTGGTCAAAAAATGAAAATTCTAAAAGTTCCGTTTTTTTCTGCTTTAAACTCTAGGTACACATCCAAAATGTATTACTGAGTTGAAAGAAGTGGATTCTGGTGCATTATTTTGAAACCGCAGTCAGAAAAAAAATCATAACCATATCAACATGTTTATAACCCACGGGGCTGTCGTTTTAGTCAAAAAATGAAAATTCTAAAAGTTCCGTTTTTTCTGCTTTAAACTCTAGGTACACATCCAAAATGTATTACTGAGTTGAAAGAAGTGGATTCTGGTGCATGGTTTTGAAACCGCAGTCAGAAAAAAAATCACATCCATATCAACATTTTTATAAACCCCGGGGCTGTCGTTTTGGTCAAAAAATGAAAATTCTAAAAGTTCCGTTTTTTCTGCTTTAAACTCTAGGTACACTTCCAAAATGTATTACTGAGTTGAAAGAAGTGGATTCTGGTGCATGGTTTTGAAACCGCAGTCAGAAAAAAAATCACATTCATATCAACATGTTTATAACCCCCGGGGCTGTCGTTTTGGTCAAAAAATGAAAATTCTAAAAGTTCTGTTTTTTCTGCTTTAAACTCTAGGTACACATCCAAAATGTATTACTGAGTTGAAAAAAGTGGATTCTGGTGCATGGTTTTGAAACCGCAGTCAGAAAAAAAATCACAACCATATCAACATGTTTATAACCCCCGGGGCTGTCGTTTTGGTCAAAAAATGAAAATTCTAAAAGTTCCGTTTTTTCTGCTTTAAACTCTAGGTACACATCCAAAATGTATTACTGAGTTGAAAGAAGGGGATTCTGGTGCATGGTTTTGAAACCGCAGTCAGAAAAAAAATCACAACCATATCAACATGTTTATAACCCCCGGGGCTGTCGTTTTGGTCAAAAAATGAAAATTCTAAAAGTTCCGTTTTTTCTGCTTTAAACTCTAGGTACACAACCAAAAGGTATTACTGAGTTGAAAGAAGTGGATTCTGGTGCATGGTTTTGAAACCGCAGTCAGAAAAAAATCACAACCATATCAACATGTTTATAATCCCCGGGGCTGTCGTTTTGGTCAAAAAATGAAAATTCTAAAAGTTCCGTTTTTTCTGCTTTAAACTCTAGGTACACTTCCAAAATGTATTACTGAGTTGAAAGAAGTGGATTCTGGTGCATGGTTTTGAAACCGCAGTCAGAAAAAAAATCACATTCATATCAACATGTTTATAACCCCCGGGGCTGTCGTTTTGGTCAAAAAATGAAAATTCTAAAAGTTCTGTTTTTTCTGCTTTAAACTCTAGGTACACATCCAAAATGTATTACTGAGTTGAAAGAAGTGGATTCTGGTGCATGGTTTTGAAACCGCAGTCAGAAAAAAAATCACATTCATATCAACATGTTTATAACCCCCGGGGCTGTCGTTTTGGTCAAAAAATGAAAATTCTAAAAGTTCTGTTTTTTTCTGCTTTAAACTCTAGGTACACAACCAAAAGGTATTACTGAGTTGAAAGAAGTGGATTCTGATGCATGGTTTTGAAACCGCAGTCAGAAAAAAAATCACAACCATATCAACATGTTTATAACCCCCGGGGCTGTCGTGTTGGTCAAAAAATTAAAATTCTAAAAGTTCCGTTTTTTCTGCTTTAAACTCTAGGTACACATCCAAAATGTATTACTGAGTTAAAAGAAGTGGATTCTGGTGCATGGTTTTGAAACCGCAGTCAGAAAAAAAATCACAACCATATCAACATGTTTATAACCCCCGGGGCTGTCGTTTTGGTCAAAAAATGAAAATTCTAAAAGTTCTGTTTTTTCTGCTTTAAACTCTAGGTACACAACCAAAAGGTATTACTGAGTTGAAAGAAGTGGATTCTGGTGCATGGTTTTGAAACCGCAGTCAGAAAAAAAATCACAACCATATCAACATGTTTATAACCACCGGGGCTGTCGTTTTGGTCAAAAAATGAAAATTCTAAAAGTTCTGTTTTTTATGCTTTAAACTCTAGGTACACATCCAAAATGTATTACTGAGTTGAAAGAAGTGGATTGTGGTGCATGGTTTTGAAACCGCAGTCAGAAAAAAAAATCACATCCATATCAACATGTTTATAACCCCCGGGGCTGTCGTTTTGGTCAAAAAATGAAAATTCTAAAAGTTCAGTTTTTTCTGCTTTAAACTCTAGGTACACAACCAAAAGGTATTACTGAGTTGAAAGAAGTGGATTCTGGTGCATGGTTTTGAAACCGCAGTCAGAAAAAAATCACAACCATATCAACATGTTTATAATCCCCGGGGCTGTCGTTTTGGTCAAAAAATGAAAATTCTAAAAGTTCCGTTTTTTCTGCTTTAAACTCTAGGTACACATCCAAAATGTATTACTGAGTTGAAAGAAGTGGATTCTGGTGCATGGTTTTGAAACCGCAGTCAGAAAAAAAATCACAACCATATCAACATGTTTATAACCCCCGGGGCTGTCGTTTTGGTCAAAAAATTAAAATTCTAAAAGTTCAGTTTTTTCTGCTTTAAACTCTAGGTACACAACCAAAAGGTATTACTGAGTTGAAAGAAGTGGATTCTGGTGCATGGTTTTGAAACCGCAGTCAGAAAAAAATCACAACCATATCAACATGTTTATAATCCCCGGGGCTGTCGTTTTGGTCAAAAAATGAAAATTCTAAAAGTTCCGTTTTTTCTGCTTTAAACTCTAGGTACACTTCCAAAATGTATTACTGAGTTGAAAGAAGTGGATTCTGGTGCATGGTTTTGAAACCGCAGTCAGAAAAAAAATCACATTCATATCAACATGTTTATAACCCCCGGGGCTGTCGTTTTGGTCAAAAAATGAAAATTCTAAAAGTTCTGTTTTTTCTGCTTTAAACTCTAGGTACACATCCAAAATGTATTACTGAGTTGAAAGAAGTGGATTCTGGTGCATGGTTTTGAAACCGCAGTCAGAAAAAAAATCACATTCATATCAACATGTTTATAACCCCCGGGGCTGTCGTTTTGGTCAAAAAATGAAAATTCTAAAAGTTCTGTTTTTTTCTGCTTTAAACTCTAGGTACACAACCAAAAAGTATTACTGAGTTGAAAGAAGTGGATTCTGATGCATGGTTTTGAAACCGCAGTCAGAAAAAAAATCACAACCATATCAACATGTTTATAACCCCCGGGGCTGTCGTGTTGGTCAAAAAATTAAAATTCTAAAAGTTCCGTTTTTTCTGCTTTAAACTCTAGGTACACATCCAAAATGTATTACTGAGTTGAAAGAAGTGGATTCTGGTGCATGGTTTTGAAACCACAGTCAGAAAAAAAATCACAACCATATCAACATGTTTATAACCACCGGGGCTGTCGTTTTGGTCAAAAAATGAAAATTCTAAAAGTTCTGTTTTTTATGCTTTAAACTCTAGGTACACATCCAAAATGTATTACTGAGTTGAAAGAAGTGGATTCTGGTGCATGGTTTTGAAACCGCAGTCAGAAAAAAAATCACATTCATATCAACATGTTTATAACCCCCGGGGCTGTCGTTTTGGTCAAAAAATTAAAATTCTAAAAGTTCTGTTTTTTTCTGCTTTAAACTCTAGGTACACAACCAAAAGGTATTACTGAGTTGAAAGAAGTGGATTCTGATGCATGGTTTTGAAACCGCAGTCAGAAAAAAAATCACAACCATATCAACATGTTTATAACCCCCGGGGCTGTCGTGTTGGTCAAAAAATTAAAATTCTAAAAGTTCCGTTTTTTCTGCTTTAAACTCTAGGTACACATCCAAAATGTATTACTGAGTTGAAAGAAGTGGATTCTGGTGCATGGTTTTGAAACCACAGTCAGAAAAAAAATCACAACCATATCAACATGTTTATAACCACCGGGGCTGTCGTTTTGGTCAAAAAATGAAAATTCTAAAAGTTCTGTTTTTTATGCTTTAAACTCTAGGTACACATCCAAAATGTATTACTGAGTTGAAAGAAGTGGATTCTGGTGCATGGTTTTGAAACCGCAGTCAGAAAAAAAATCACATTCATATCAACATGTTTATAACCCCCGGGGCTGTCGTTTTGGTCAAAAAATTAAAATTCTAAAAGTTCTGTTTTTTCTGCTTTAAACTCTAGGTACACATCCAAAATGTATTACTGAGTTGAAAGAAGTGGATTCTGGTGCATGGTTTTGAAACCGCAGTCAGAAAAAAAATCACATTCATATCAACATGTTTATAATCCCCGGGGCTGTCGTTTTGGTCAAAAAATGAAAATTCTAAAAGTTCCGTTTTTTCTGCTTTAAACTCTAGGTACACAACCAAAAGGTATTACTGAGTTGAAAGAAGTGGATTCTGGTGCATGGTTTTGAAACCGCAGTCAGAAAAAAATCACAACCATATCAACATGTTTATAATCCCCGGGGCTGTCGTTTTGGTCAAAAAATGAAAATTCTAAAAGTTCCGTTTTTTTCTGCTTTAAACTCTAGGTACACATCCAAAATGTATTACTGAGTTGAAAGAAGTGGATTCTGGTGCATGGTTTTGAAACCGCAGTCAGAAAAAAAATCACAACCATATCAACATGTTTATAACCCCCGGGGCTGTCGTTTTGGTCAAAAAATTAAAATTCTAAAAGTTCCGTTTTTTCTGCTTTAAACTCTAGGTACACATCCAAAATGTATTACTGAGTTGAAAGAAGTGGATTCTGGTGCATGGTTTTGAAACCGCAGTCAGAAAAAAAAATCACAACCATATCAACATGTTTATAACCCCTGGGGCTGTCGTTTTGGTCAAAAAATGAAAATTCTAAAAGTTCCGTATTTTTTCTGCTTTAAACTCTAGGTACACATCCAAAATGTATTACTGAGTTGAAAGAAGGGGATTCTGGTGCATGGTTTTGAAACCGCAGTCAGAAAAAAAATCACAACCATATCAACATTTTTATAAACCCCGGGGCTGTCGTTTTGGTCAAAAAATGAAAATTCTAAAAGTTCCGTTTTTTCTGCTTTAAACTCTAGGTACACATCCAAAATGTATTACTGAGTTGAAAGATTGGGATTCTGGTGCATGGTTTTGAAACCGCAGTCAGAAAAAAAATCACAACCATATCAACATGTTAATAAGCCCCGGGGCTGTCCTTTTGGTCAAAAAATGAAAATTCTAAAAGTTCATGTTTTTCTGCTTTAAACTCTAGGTACACATCCAAAATGTATTACTGAGTTGAAAGAAGTGGATTCTGGTGCATGGTTTTGAAACCGCAGTCAGAAAAAAAAATCACTTCTATATCAACATGTTTATAACCCCCGGGGCTGTCGTTTTGGTCAAAAAATCAAAATTCTAAAAGTTCATGTTTTTCTGCTTTAAACTCTAGGTACACATCCAAAATGTATTACTGAGTTGAAAGAAGTGGATTCTGGTGCATGGTTTTGAAACCGCAGTCAGAAAAAAAATCACAACCATATCAACATGTTTATAACCCCCGGGGCTGTCGTTTTGGTCAAAAAATGAAAATTCTAAAAGTTCCGTTTTTTCTGCTTTAAACTCTAGGTACACATCCAAAATGTATTACTGAGTTGAAAGAAGTGGATTCTGGTGCATGGTTTTGAAATCGCAGTCAGAAAAAAAATCACATCCATATCAACATTTTTATAAACCCCGGGGCTGTCGTTTTGGTCAAAAAATGAAAATTCTAAAAGTTCCGTTTTTTCTGCTTTAAACTCTAGGTACACATCCAAAATGTATTACTGAGTTGAAATAAGTGGATTCTGGTGCATGGTTTTGAAACCGCAGTCAGAAAAAAAATCACAACCATATCAACATGTTAATAACCCCCGGGGCTGTCGTTTTGGTCAAAAAATAAAAATTCTAGAAGTTCCGTTTTTTCTGCTTTAAACTCTAGGTACACATCCAAAATGTATTACTGAGTTGAAAGAAGTGGATTCTGGTGCATGGTTTTGAAACCGCAGTCAGAAAAAAAATCAAATCCATATCAACATGTTTATAATCCCCGGGGCTGTCGTTTTGGTCAAAAAATGAAAATTCTAAAAGTTCCGTTTTTTCTGCTTTAAACTCTAGGTACACATCCAAAATGTATTACTGAGTTGAAAGAAGGGGATTCTGGTGCATGGTTTTGAAACCGCAGTCAGAAAAAAAATCACAACCATATCAACATGTTTATAACCCCCGGGGCTGTCGTTTTGGTCAAAAAATGAAAATTCTAAAAGTTCTGTTTTTTCTGCTTTAAACTCTAGGTACACAACCAAAAGGTATTACTGAGTTGAAAGAAGTGGATTCTGATGCATGGTTTTGAAACCGCAGTCAGAAAAAAAATCACAACCATATCAACATGTTTATAACCCCCGGGGCTGTCGTGTTGGTCAAAAAATTAAAATTCTAAAAGTTCCGTTTTTTCTGCTTTAAACTCTAGGTACACATCCAAAATGTATTACTGAGTTGAAAGAAGTGGATTCTGGTGCATGGTTTTGAAACCGCAGTCAGAAAAAAAATCACAACCATATTAACATGTTTATAACCACCGGGGCTGTCGTTTTGGTCAAAAAATGAAAATTCTAAAAGTTCTGTTTTTTATGCTTTAAACTCTAGGTACACATCCAAAATGTATTACTGAGTTGAAAGAAGTGGATTGTGGTGCATGGTTTTGAAACTGCAGTCAGAAAAAAAAATCACATCCATATCAACATGTTTATAACCCCCGGGGCTGTCGTTTTGGTCAAAACATGAAAATTCTAAAAGTTCCGTTTTTTTCTGCTTTAAACTCTAGGTACACAACCAAAAGGTATTACTGAGTTGAAAGAAGTGGATTCTGGTGCATGGTTTTGAAACCGCAGTCAGAAAAAAAATCACAACCATATCAACATGTTAATAACCCCCGGGGCTGTCGTTTTGGTCAAAAAATGAAAATTCTAAAAGTTCTGTTTTTTCTGCTTTAGACTCTAGGTACACATCCAAAATGTATTACTGAGTTGAAAGAAGTGGATTCTGGTGCATGGTTTTGAAACCGCAGTCAGAAAAAAAATCACATTCATATCAACATGTTTATAACCCCCGGGGCTGTCGTTTTGGTCAAAAAATGAAAATTCTAAAAGTTCTGTTTTTTCTGCTTTAAACTCTAGGTACACAACCAAAAGGTATTACTGAGTTGAAAGAAGTGGATTCTGATGCATGGTTTTGAAACCGCAGTCAGAAAAAAAATCACAACCATATCAACATGTTTATAACCCCCGGGGCTGTCGTGTTGGTCAAAAAATTAAAATTCTAAAAGTTCCGTTTTTTCTGCTTTAAACTCTAGGTACACATCCAAAATGTATTACTGAGTTGAAAGAAGTGGATTCTGGTGCATGGTTTTGAAACCGCAGTCAGAAAAAAATCACAACCATATCAACATGTTTATAATCCCCGGGGCTGTCGTTTTGGTCAAAAAATGAAAATTCTAAAAGTTCCGTTTTTTCTGCTTTAAACTCTAGGTACACTTCCAAAATGTATTACTGAGTTGAAAGAAGTGGATTCTGGTGCATGGTTTTGAAACCGCAGTCAGAAAAAAAATCACATTCATATCAACATGTTTATAACCCCCGGGGCTGTCGTTTTGGTCAAAAAATGAAAATTCTAAAAGTTCTGTTTTTTCTGCTTTAAACTCTAGGTACACATCCAAAATGTATTACTGAGTTGAAAGAAGTGGATTCTGGTGCATGGTTTTGAAACCGCAGTCAGAAAAAAAATCACATTCATATCAACATGTTTATAACCCCCGGGGCTGTCGTTTTGGTCAAAAAATGAAAATTCTAAAAGTTCTGTTTTTTCTGCTTTAAACTCTAGGTACACATCCAAAATGTATTACTGAGTTGAAAGAAGTGGATTCTGATGCATGGTTTTGAAACCGCAGTCAGAAAAAAAATCACAACCATATCAACATGTTTATAACCCCCGGGGCTGTCGTGTTGGTCAAAAAATTAAAATTCTAAAAGTTCCGTTTTTTCTGCTTTAAACTCTAGGTACACATCCAAAATGTATTACTGAGTTGAAAGAAGTGGATTCTGGTGCATGGTTTTGAAACCGCAGTCAGAAAAAAATCACAACCATATCAACATGTTTATAATCCCCGGGGCTGTCGTTTTGGTCAAAAAATGAAAATTCTAAAAGTTCCGTTTTTTCTGCTTTAAACTCTAGGTACACTTCCAAAATGTATTACTGAGTTGAAAGAAGTGGATTCTGGTGCATGGTTTTGAAACCGCAGTCAGAAAAAAAATCACATTCATATCAACATGTTTATAACCCCCGGGGCTGTCGTTTTGGTCAAAAAATGAAAATTCTAAAAGTTCTGTTTTTTCTGCTTTAAACTCTAGGTACACATCCAAAATGTATTACTGAGTTGAAAGAAGTGGATTCTGGTGCATGGTTTTGAAACCGCAGTCAGAAAAAAAATCACATTCATATCAACATGTTTATAACCCCCGGGGCTGTCGTTTTGGTCAAAAAATGAAAATTCTAAAAGTTCTGTTTTTTTCTGCTTTAAACTCTAGGTACACAACCAAAAGGTATTACTGAGTTGAAAGAAGTGGATTCTGATGCATGGTTTTGAAACCGCAGTCAGAAAAAAAATCACAACCATATCAACATGTTTATAACCCCCGGGGCTGTCGTGTTGGTCAAAAAATTAAAATTCTAAAAGTTCCGTTTTTTCTGCTTTAAACTCTAGGTACACATCCAAAATGTATTACTGAGTTGAAAGAAGTGGATTCTGGTGCATGGTTTTGAAACCGCAGTCAGAAAAAAAATCACAACCATATCAACATGTTTATAACCACCGGGGCTGTCGTTTTGGTCAAAAAATGAAAATTCTAAAAGTTCTGTTTTTTATGCTTTAAACTCTAGGTACACATCCAAAATGTATTACTGAGTTGAAAGAAGTGGATTGTGGTGCATGGTTTTGAAACCGCAGTCAGAAAAAAAAATCACATCCATATCAACATGTTTATAACCCCCGGGGCTGTCGTTTTGGTCAAAAAATGAAAATTCTAAAAGTTCCGTTTTTTCTGCTTTAAACTCTAGGTACACAACCAAAAGGTATTACTGAGTTGAAAGAAGTGGATTCTGGTGCATGGTTTTGAAACCGCAGTCAGAAAAAAATCACAACCATATCAACATGTTTATAATCCCCGGGGCTGTCGTTTTGGTCAAAAAATGAAAATTCTAAAAGTTCCGTTTTTTCTGCTTTAAACTCTAGGTACACATCCAAAATGTATTACTGAGTTGAAAGAAGTGGATTCTGGTGCATGGTTTTGAAACCGCAGTCAGAAAAAAAATCACAACCATATCAACATGTTTATAACCCCCGGGGCTGTCGTTTTGGTCAAAAAATTAAAATTCTAAAAGTTCAGTTTTTTCTGCTTTAAACTCTAGGTACACAACCAAAAGGTATTACTGAGTTGAAAGAAGTGGATTCTGGTGCATGGTTTTGAAACCGCAGTCAGAAAAAAATCACAACCATATCAACATGTTTATAATCCCCGGGGCTGTCGTTTTGGTCAAAAAATGAAAATTCTAAAAGTTCCGTTTTTTCTGCTTTAAACTCTAGGTACACTTCCAAAATGTATTACTGAGTTGAAAGAAGTGGATTCTGGTGCATGGTTTTGAAACCGCAGTCAGAAAAAAAATCACATTCATATCAACATGTTTATAACCCCCGGGGCTGTCGTTTTGGTCAAAAAATGAAAATTCTAAAAGTTCTGTTTTTTCTGCTTTAAACTCTAGGTACACATCCAAAATGTATTACTGAGTTGAAAGAAGTGGATTCTGGTGCATGGTTTTGAAACCGCAGTCAGAAAAAAAATCACAACCATATCAACATGTTTATAACCCCTGGGGCTGTCGTGTTGGTCAAAAAATTAAAATTCTAAAAGTTCCGTTTTTTCTGCTTTAAACTCTATGTACACATCCAAAATGTATTACTGAGTTGAAAGAAGTGGATTCTGGTGCATGGTTTTGAAACCGCAGTCAGAAAAAAAATCACAACCATATCAACATGTTTATAACCCCCGGGGCTGTCGTTTTGGTCAAAAAATGAAAATTCTAAAAGTTCTGTTTTTTCTGCTTTAAACTCTAGGTACACATCCAAAATGTATTACTGAGTTGAAAGAAGTGGATTCTGGTGCATGGTTTTGAAACCGCAGTCAGAAAAAAAATCACATTCATATCAACATGTTTATAACCCCCGGGGCTGTCGTTTTGGTCAAAAAATGAAAATTCTAAAAGTTCTGTTTTTTTCTGCTTTAAACTCTAGGTACACAACCAAAAAGTATTACTGAGTTGAAAGAAGTGGATTCTGATGCATGGTTTTGAAACCGCAGTCAGAAAAAAAATCACAACCATATCAACATGTTTATAACCCCCGGGGCTGTCGTGTTGGTCAAAAAATTAAAATTCTAAAAGTTCCGTTTTTTCTGCTTTAAACTCTAGGTACACATCCAAAATGTATTACTGAGTTGAAAGAAGTGGATTCTGGTGCATGGTTTTGAAACCACAGTCAGAAAAAAAATCACAACCATATCAACATGTTTATAACCACCGGGGCTGTCGTTTTGGTCAAAAAATGAAAATTCTAAAAGTTCTGTTTTTTATGCTTTAAACTCTAGGTACACATCCAAAATGTATTACTGAGTTGAAAGAAGTGGATTCTGGTGCATGGTTTTGAAACCGCAGTCAGAAAAAAAATCACATTCATATCAACATGTTTATAACCCCCGGGGCTGTCGTTTTGGTCAAAAAATTAAAATTCTAAAAGTTCTGTTTTTTTCTGCTTTAAACTCTAGGTACACAACCAAAAGGTATTACTGAGTTGAAAGAAGTGGATTCTGATGCATGGTTTTGAAACCGCAGTCAGAAAAAAAATCACAACCATATCAACATGTTTATAACCCCCGGGGCTGTCGTGTTGGTCAAAAAATTAAAATTCTAAAAGTTCCGTTTTTTCTGCTTTAAACTCTAGGTACACATCCAAAATGTATTACTGAGTTGAAAGAAGTGGATTCTGGTGCATGGTTTTGAAACCACAGTCAGAAAAAAAATCACAACCATATCAACATGTTTATAACCACCGGGGCTGTCGTTTTGGTCAAAAAATGAAAATTCTAAAAGTTCTGTTTTTTATGCTTTAAACTCTAGGTACACATCCAAAATGTATTACTGAGTTGAAAGAAGTGGATTCTGGTGCATGGTTTTGAAACCGCAGTCAGAAAAAAAATCACATTCATATCAACATGTTTATAACCCCCGGGGCTGTCGTTTTGGTCAAAAAATTAAAATTCTAAAAGTTCTGTTTTTTCTGCTTTAAACTCTAGGTACACATCCAAAATGTATTACTGAGTTGAAAGAAGTGGATTCTGGTGCATGGTTTTGAAACCGCAGTCAGAAAAAAAATCACATTCATATCAACATGTT
The DNA here is from genome assembly GCF_055691185.1 of Crinia signifera. NCBI lineage: Eukaryota > Metazoa > Chordata > Amphibia > Anura > Myobatrachidae > Crinia > Crinia signifera. Next base: position 173,887 of record NW_028142116.1, read on the forward strand.
TATAACCCCCGGGGCTGTCGTTTTGGTCAAAAAATGAAAATTCTAAAAGTTCTGTTTTTTTCTGCTTTAAACTCTAGGTACACAACCAAAAGGTATTACTGAGTTGAAAGAAGTGGATTCTGATGCATGGTTTTGAAACCGCAGTCAGAAAAAAAATCACAACCATATCAACATGTTTATAACCCCCGGGGCTGTCGTGTTGGTCAAAAAATTAAAATTCTAAAAGTTCCGTTTTTTCTGCTTTAAACTCTAGGTACACATCCAAAATGTATTACTGAGTTGAAAGAAGTGGATTCTGGTGCATGGTTTTGAAACCGCAGTCAGAAAAAAAATCACAACCATATCAACATGTTTATAACCCCCGGGGCTGTCGTTTTGGTCAAAAAATGAAAATTCTAAAAGTTCCGTTTTTTCTGCTTTAAACTCTAGGTACACAACCAAAAGGTATTACTGAGTTGAAAGAAGTGGATTCTGGTGCATGGTTTTGAAACCGCAGTCAGAAAAAAATCACAACCATATCAACATGTTTATAATCCCCGGGGCTGTCGTTTTGGTCAAAAAATGAAAATTCTAAAAGTTCCGTTTTTTTCTGCTTTAAACTCTAGGTACACATCCAAAATGTATTACTGAGTTGAAAGAAGTGGATTCTGGTGCATGGTTTTGAAACCGCAGTCAGAAAAAAAATCACAACCATATCAACATGTTTATAACCCCCGGGGCTGTCGTTTTGGTCAAAAAATTAAAATTCTAAAAGTTCCGTTTTTTCTGCTTTAAACTCTAGGTACACATCCAAAATGTATTACTGAGTTGAAAGAAGTGGATTCTGGTGCATGGTTTTGAAACCGCAGTCAGAAAAAAAAATCACAACCATATCAACATGTTTATAACCCCTGGGGCTGTCGTTTTGGTCAAAAAATGAAAATTCTAAAAGTTCCGTATTTTTTCTGCTTTAAACTCTAGGTACACATCCAAAATGTATTACTGAGTTGAAAGAAGGGGATTCTGGTGCATGGTTTTGAAACCGCAGTCAGAAAAAAAATCACAACCATATCAACATTTTTATAAACCCCGGGGCTGTCGTTTTGGTCAAAAAATGAAAATTCTAAAAGTTCTGTTTTTTCTGCTTTAAACTCTAGGTACACATCCAAAATGTATTACTGAGTTGAAAGAAGTGGATTCTGGTGCATGGTTTTGAAACCGCAGTCAGAAAAAAAATCACAACCATATCAACATGTTTATAACCCCTGGGGCTGTCGTGTTGGTCAAAAAATTAAAATTCTAAAAGTTCCGTTTTTTCTGCTTTAAACTCTATGTACACATCCAAAATGTATTACTGAGTTGAAAGAAGTGGATTCTGGTGCATGGTTTTGAAACCGCAGTCAGAAAAAAAATCACAACCATATCAACATGTTTATAACCCCCGGGGCTGTCGTTTTGGTCAAAAAATGAAAATTCTAAAAGTTCTGTTTTTTCTGCTTTAAACTCTAGGTACACATCCAAAATGTATTACTGAGTTGAAAGAAGTGGATTCTGGTGCATGGTTTTGAAACCGCAGTCAGAAAAAAAATCACATTCATATCAACATGTTTATAACCCCCGGGGCTGTCGTTTTGGTCAAAAAATGAAAATTCTAAAAGTTCTGTTTTTTTCTGCTTTAAACTCTAGGTACACAACCAAAAAGTATTACTGAGTTGAAAGAAGTGGATTCTGATGCATGGTTTTGAAACCGCAGTCAGAAAAAAAATCACAACCATATCAACATGTTTATAACCCCCGGGGCTGTCGTGTTGGTCAAAAAATTAAAATTCTAAAAGTTCCGTTTTTTCTGCTTTAAACTCTAGGTACACATCCAAAATGTATTACTGAGTTGAAAGAAGTGGATTCTGGTGCATGGTTTTGAAACCACAGTCAGAAAAAAAATCACAACCATATCAACATGTTTATAACCACCGGGGCTGTCGTTTTGGTCAAAAAATGAAAATTCTAAAAGTTCTGTTTTTTATGCTTTAAACTCTAGGTACACATCCAAAATGTATTACTGAGTTGAAAGAAGTGGATTCTGGTGCATGGTTTTGAAACCGCAGTCAGAAAAAAAATCACATTCATATCAACATGTTTATAACCCCCGGGGCTGTCGTTTTGGTCAAAAAATTAAAATTCTAAAAGTTCTGTTTTTTTCTGCTTTAAACTCTAGGTACACAACCAAAAGGTATTACTGAGTTGAAAGAAGTGGATTCTGATGCATGGTTTTGAAACCGCAGTCAGAAAAAAAATCACAACCATATCAACATGTTTATAACCCCCGGGGCTGTCGTGTTGGTCAAAAAATTAAAATTCTAAAAGTTCCGTTTTTTCTGCTTTAAACTCTAGGTACACATCCAAAATGTATTACTGAGTTGAAAGAAGTGGATTCTGGTGCATGGTTTTGAAACCACAGTCAGAAAAAAAATCACAACCATATCAACATGTTTATAACCACCGGGGCTGTCGTTTTGGTCAAAAAATGAAAATTCTAAAAGTTCTGTTTTTTATGCTTTAAACTCTAGGTACACATCCAAAATGTATTACTGAGTTGAAAGAAGTGGATTCTGGTGCATGGTTTTGAAACCGCAGTCAGAAAAAAAATCACATTCATATCAACATGTTTATAACCCCCGGGGCTGTCGTTTTGGTCAAAAAATTAAAATTCTAAAAGTTCTGTTTTTTCTGCTTTAAACTCTAGGTACACATCCAAAATGTATTACTGAGTTGAAAGAAGTGGATTCTGGTGCATGGTTTTGAAACCGCAGTCAGAAAAAAAATCACATTCATATCAACATGTTTATAACCCCCGGGGCTGTCGTTTTGGTCAAAAAATGAAAATTCTAAAAGTTCTGTTTTTTTCTGCTTTAAACTCTAGGTACACAACCAAAAGGTATTACTGAGTTGAAAGAAGTGGATTCTGATGCATGGTTTTGAAACCGCAGTCAGAAAAAAAATCACAACCATATCAACATGTTTATAACCCCCGGGGCTGTCGTGTTGGTCAAAAAATTAAAATTCTAAAAGTTCCGTTTTTTCTGCTTTAAACTCTAGGTACACATCCAAAATGTATTACTGAGTTGAAAGAAGTGGATTCTGGTGCATGGTTTTGAAACCGCAGTCAGAAAAAAAATCACATTCATATCAACATGTTTATAACCCCCGGGGCTGTCGTTTTGGTCAAAAAATGAAAATTCTAAAAGTTCTGTTTTTTCTGCTTTAAACTCTAGGTACACATCCAAAATGTATTACTGAGTTGAAAGAAGTGGATTCTGGTGCATGGTTTTGAAACCGCAGTCAGAAAAAAAATCACATTCATATCAACATGTTTATAACCCCCGGGGCTGTCGTTTTGGTCAAAAAATGAAAATTCTAAAAGTTCTGTTTTTTTCTGCTTTAAACTCTAGGTACACAACCAAAAGGTATTACTGAGTTGAAAGAAGTGGATTCTGATGCATGGTTTTGAAACCGCAGTCAGAAAAAAAATCACAACCATATCAACATGTTTATAACCCCCGGGGCTGTCGTGTTGGTCAAAAAATTAAAATTCTAAAAGTTCCGTTTTTTCTGCTTTAAACTCTAGGTACACATCCAAAATGTATTACTGAGTTGAAAGAAGTGGATTCTGGTGCATGGTTTTGAAACCGCAGTCAGAAAAAAAATCACAACCATATCAACATGTTTATAACCACCGGGGCTGTCGTTTTGGTCAAAAAATGAAAATTCTAAAAGTTCTGTTTTTTATGCTTTAAACTCTAGGTACACATCCAAAATGTATTACTGAGTTGAAAGAAGTGGATTGTGGTGCATGGTTTTGAAACCGCAGTCAGAAAAAAAAATCACATCCATATCAACATGTTTATAACCCCCGGGGCTGTCGTTTTGGTCAAAAAATGAAAATTCTAAAAGTTCCGTTTTTTCTGCTTTAAACTCTAGGTACACAACCAAAAGGTATTACTGAGTTGAAAGAAGTGGATTCTGGTGCATGGTTTTGAAACCGCAGTCAGAAAAAAATCACAACCATATCAACATGTTTATAATCCCCGGGGCTGTCGTTTTGGTCAAAAAATGAAAATTCTAAAAGTTCCGTTTTTTCTGCTTTAAACTCTAGGTACACATCCAAAATGTATTACTGAGTTGAAAGAAGTGGATTCTGGTGCATGGTTTTGAAACCGCAGTCAGAAAAAAAATCACAACCATATCAACATGTTTATAACCCCCGGGGCTGTCGTTTTGGTCAAAAAATTAAAATTCTAAAAGTTCAGTTTTTTCTGCTTTAAACTCTAGGTACACAACCAAAAGGTATTACTGAGTTGAAAGAAGTGGATTCTGGTGCATGGTTTTGAAACCGCAGTCAGAAAAAAATCACAACCATATCAACATGTTTATAACCCCCGGGGCTGTCGTTTTGGTCAAAAAATGAAAATTCTAAAAGTTCCGTTTTTTCTGCTTTAAACTCTAGGTACACATCCAAAATGTATTACTGAGTTGAAAGAAGTGGATTCTGGTGCATGGTTTTGAAATCGCAGTCAGAAAAAAAATCACATCCATATCAACATTTTTATAAACCCCGGGGCTGTCGTTTTGGTCAAAAAATGAAAATTCTAAAAGTTCCGTTTTTTCTGCTTTAAACTCTAGGTACACATCCAAAATGTATTACTGAGTTGAAATAAGTGGATTCTGGTGCATGGTTTTGAAACCGCAGTCAGAAAAAAAATCACAACCATATCAACATGTTAATAACCCCCGGGGCTGTCGTTTTGGTCAAAAAATAAAAATTCTAGAAGTTCCGTTTTTTCTGCTTTAAACTCTAGGTACACATCCAAAATGTATTACTGAGTTGAAAGAAGTGGATTCTGGTGCATGGTTTTGAAACCGCAGTCAGAAAAAAAATCAAATCCATATCAACATGTTTATAATCCCCGGGGCTGTCGTTTTGGTCAAAAAATGAAAATTCTAAAAGTTCCGTTTTTTCTGCTTTAAACTCTAGGTACACATCCAAAATGTATTACTGAGTTGAAAGAAGGGGATTCTGGTGCATGGTTTTGAAACCGCAGTCAGAAAAAAAATCACAACCATATCAACATGTTTATAACCCCCGGGGCTGTCGTTTTGGTCAAAAAATGAAAATTCTAAAAGTTCTGTTTTTTCTGCTTTAAACTCTAGGTACACAACCAAAAGGTATTACTGAGTTGAAAGAAGTGGATTCTGATGCATGGTTTTGAAACCGCAGTCAGAAAAAAAATCACAACCATATCAACATGTTTATAACCCCCGGGGCTGTCGTGTTGGTCAAAAAATTAAAATTCTAAAAGTTCCGTTTTTTCTGCTTTAAACTCTAGGTACACATCCAAAATGTATTACTGAGTTGAAAGAAGTGGATTCTGGTGCATGGTTTTGAAACCGCAGTCAGAAAAAAAATCACAACCATATTAACATGTTTATAACCACCGGGGCTGTCGTTTTGGTCAAAAAATGAAAATTCTAAAAGTTCTGTTTTTTATGCTTTAAACTCTAGGTACACATCCAAAATGTATTACTGAGTTGAAAGAAGTGGATTGTGGTGCATGGTTTTGAAACTGCAGTCAGAAAAAAAAATCACATCCATATCAACATGTTTATAACCCCCGGGGCTGTCGTTTTGGTCAAAACATGAAAATTCTAAAAGTTCCGTTTTTTTCTGCTTTAAACTCTAGGTACACAACCAAAAGGTATTACTGAGTTGAAAGAAGTGGATTCTGGTGCATGGTTTTGAAACCGCAGTCAGAAAAAAAATCACAACCATATCAACATGTTAATAACCCCCGGGGCTGTCGTTTTGGTCAAAAAATGAAAATTCTAAAAGTTCTGTTTTTTCTGCTTTAGACTCTAGGTACACATCCAAAATGTATTACTGAGTTGAAAGAAGTGGATTCTGGTGCATGGTTTTGAAACCGCAGTCAGAAAAAAAATCACATTCATATCAACATGTTTATAACCCCCGGGGCTGTCGTTTTGGTCAAAAAATGAAAATTCTAAAAGTTCTGTTTTTTCTGCTTTAAACTCTAGGTACACAACCAAAAGGTATTACTGAGTTGAAAGAAGTGGATTCTGATGCATGGTTTTGAAACCGCAGTCAGAAAAAAAATCACAACCATATCAACATGTTTATAACCCCCGGGGCTGTCGTGTTGGTCAAAAAATTAAAATTCTAAAAGTTCCGTTTTTTCTGCTTTAAACTCTAGGTACACATCCAAAATGTATTACTGAGTTGAAAGAAGTGGATTCTGGTGCATGGTTTTGAAACCGCAGTCAGAAAAAAATCACAACCATATCAACATGTTTATAATCCCCGGGGCTGTCGTTTTGGTCAAAAAATGAAAATTCTAAAAGTTCCGTTTTTTCTGCTTTAAACTCTAGGTACACTTCCAAAATGTATTACTGAGTTGAAAGAAGTGGATTCTGGTGCATGGTTTTGAAACCGCAGTCAGAAAAAAAATCACATTCATATCAACATGTTTATAACCCCCGGGGCTGTCGTTTTGGTCAAAAAATGAAAATTCTAAAAGTTCTGTTTTTTCTGCTTTAAACTCTAGGTACACATCCAAAATGTATTACTGAGTTGAAAGAAGTGGATTCTGGTGCATGGTTTTGAAACCGCAGTCAGAAAAAAAATCACATTCATATCAACATGTTTATAACCCCCGGGGCTGTCGTTTTGGTCAAAAAATGAAAATTCTAAAAGTTCTGTTTTTTCTGCTTTAAACTCTAGGTACACATCCAAAATGTATTACTGAGTTGAAAGAAGTGGATTCTGATGCATGGTTTTGAAACCGCAGTCAGAAAAAAAATCACAACCATATCAACATGTTTATAACCCCCGGGGCTGTCGTGTTGGTCAAAAAATTAAAATTCTAAAAGTTCCGTTTTTTCTGCTTTAAACTCTAGGTACACATCCAAAATGTATTACTGAGTTGAAAGAAGTGGATTCTGGTGCATGGTTTTGAAACCGCAGTCAGAAAAAAATCACAACCATATCAACATGTTTATAATCCCCGGGGCTGTCGTTTTGGTCAAAAAATGAAAATTCTAAAAGTTCCGTTTTTTCTGCTTTAAACTCTAGGTACACTTCCAAAATGTATTACTGAGTTGAAAGAAGTGGATTCTGGTGCATGGTTTTGAAACCGCAGTCAGAAAAAAAATCACATTCATATCAACATGTTTATAACCCCCGGGGCTGTCGTTTTGGTCAAAAAATGAAAATTCTAAAAGTTCTGTTTTTTCTGCTTTAAACTCTAGGTACACATCCAAAATGTATTACTGAGTTGAAAGAAGTGGATTCTGGTGCATGGTTTTGAAACCGCAGTCAGAAAAAAAATCACATTCATATCAACATGTTTATAACCCCCGGGGCTGTCGTTTTGGTCAAAAAATGAAAATTCTAAAAGTTCTGTTTTTTTCTGCTTTAAACTCTAGGTACACAACCAAAAGGTATTACTGAGTTGAAAGAAGTGGATTCTGATGCATGGTTTTGAAACCGCAGTCAGAAAAAAAATCACAACCATATCAACATGTTTATAACCCCCGGGGCTGTCGTGTTGGTCAAAAAATTAAAATTCTAAAAGTTCCGTTTTTTCTGCTTTAAACTCTAGGTACACATCCAAAATGTATTACTGAGTTGAAAGAAGTGGATTCTGGTGCATGGTTTTGAAACCGCAGTCAGAAAAAAAATCACAACCATATCAACATGTTTATAACCACCGGGGCTGTCGTTTTGGTCAAAAAATGAAAATTCTAAAAGTTCTGTTTTTTATGCTTTAAACTCTAGGTACACATCCAAAATGTATTACTGAGTTGAAAGAAGTGGATTGTGGTGCATGGTTTTGAAACCGCAGTCAGAAAAAAAATCACATCCATATCAACATGTTTATAACCCCCGGGGCTGTCGTTTTGGTCAAAAAATGAAAATTCTAAAAGTTCCGTTTTTTCTGCTTTAAACTCTAGGTACACAACCAAAAGGTATTACTGAGTTGAAAGAAGTGGATTCTGGTGCATGGTTTTGAAACCGCAGTCAGAAAAAAATCACAACCATATCAACATGTTTATAATCCCCGGGGCTGTCGTTTTGGTCAAAAAATGAAAATTCTAAAAGTTCCGTTTTTTCTGCTTTAAACTCTAGGTACACATCCAAAATGTATTACTGAGTTGAAAGAAGTGGATTCTGGTGCATGGTTTTGAAACCGCAGTCAGAAAAAAAATCACAACCATATCAACATGTTTATAACCCCCGGGGCTGTCGTTTTGGTCAAAAAATTAAAATTCTAAAAGTTCAGTTTTTTCTGCTTTAAACTCTAGGTACACAACCAAAAGGTATTACTGAGTTGAAAGAAGTGGATTCTGGTGCATGGTTTTGAAACCGCAGTCAGAAAAAAATCACAACCATATCAACATGTTTATAATCCCCGGGGCTGTCGTTTTGGTCAAAAAATGAAAATTCTAAAAGTTCCGTTTTTTCTGCTTTAAACTCTAGGTACACTTCCAAAATGTATTACTGAGTTGAAAGAAGTGGATTCTGGTGCATGGTTTTGAAACCGCAGTCAGAAAAAAAATCACATTCATATCAACATGTTTATAACCCCCGGGGCTGTCGTTTTGGTCAAAAAATGAAAATTCTAAAAGTTCTGTTTTTTCTGCTTTAAACTCTAGGTACACATCCAAAATGTATTACTGAGTTGAAAGAAGTGGATTCTGGTGCATGGTTTTGAAACCGCAGTCAGAAAAAAAATCACAACCATATCAACATGTTTATAACCCCTGGGGCTGTCGTGTTGGTCAAAAAATTAAAATTCTAAAAGTTCCGTTTTTTCTGCTTTAAACTCTATGTACACATCCAAAATGTATTACTGAGTTGAAAGAAGTGGATTCTGGTGCATGGTTTTGAAACCGCAGTCAGAAAAAAAATCACAACCATATCAACATGTTTATAACCCCCGGGGCTGTCGTTTTGGTCAAAAAATGAAAATTCTAAAAGTTCTGTTTTTTCTGCTTTAAACTCTAGGTACACATCCAAAATGTATTACTGAGTTGAAAGAAGTGGATTCTGGTGCATGGTTTTGAAACCGCAGTCAGAAAAAAAATCACATTCATATCAACATGTTTATAACCCCCGGGGCTGTCGTTTTGGTCAAAAAATGAAAATTCTAAAAGTTCTGTTTTTTTCTGCTTTAAACTCTAGGTACACAACCAAAAAGTATTACTGAGTTGAAAGAAGTGGATTCTGATGCATGGTTTTGAAACCGCAGTCAGAAAAAAAATCACAACCATATCAACATGTTTATAACCCCCGGGGCTGTCGTGTTGGTCAAAAAATTAAAATTCTAAAAGTTCCGTTTTTTCTGCTTTAAACTCTAGGTACACATCCAAAATGTATTACTGAGTTGAAAGAAGTGGATTCTGGTGCATGGTTTTGAAACCACAGTCAGAAAAAAAATCACAACCATATCAACATGTTTATAACCACCGGGGCTGTCGTTTTGGTCAAAAAATGAAAATTCTAAAAGTTCTGTTTTTTATGCTTTAAACTCTAGGTACACATCCAAAATGTATTACTGAGTTGAAAGAAGTGGATTCTGGTGCATGGTTTTGAAACCGCAGTCAGAAAAAAAATCACATTCATATCAACATGTTTATAACCCCCGGGGCTGTCGTTTTGGTCAAAAAATTAAAATTCTAAAAGTTCTGTTTTTTTCTGCTTTAAACTCTAGGTACACAACCAAAAGGTATTACTGAGTTGAAAGAAGTGGATTCTGATGCATGGTTTTGAAACCGCAGTCAGAAAAAAATCACAACCATATCAACATGTTTATAACCCCCGGGGCTGTCGTGTTGGTCAAAAAATTAAAATTCTAAAAGTTCCGTTTTTTCTGCTTTAAACTCTAGGTACACATCCAAAATGTATTACTGAGTTGAAAGAAGTGGATTCTGGTGCATGGTTTTGAAACCACAGTCAGAAAAAAAATCACAACCATATCAACATGTTTATAACCACCGGGGCTGTCGTTTTGGTCAAAAAATGAAAATTCTAAAAGTTCTGTTTTTTATGCTTTAAACTCTAGGTACACATCCAAAATGTATTACTGAGTTGAAAGAAGTGGATTCTGGTGCATGGTTTTGAAACCGCAGTCAGAAAAAAAATCACATTCATATCAACATGTTTATAACCCCCGGGGCTGTCGTTTTGGTCAAAAAATTAAAATTCTAAAAGTTCTGTTTTTTCTGCTTTAAACTCTAGGTACACATCCAAAATGTATTACTGAGTTGAAAGAAGTGGATTCTGGTGCATGGTTTTGAAACCGCAGTCAGAAAAAAAATCACATTCATATCAACATGTTTATAACCCCCGGGGCTGTCGTTTTGGTCAAAAAATGAAAATTCTAAAAGTTCTGTTTTTTTCTGCTTTAAACTCTAGGTACACAACCAAAAGGTATTACTGAGTTGAAAGAAGTGGATTCTGATGCATGGTTTTGAAACCGCAGTCAGAAAAAAAATCACAACCATATCAACATGTTTATAACCCCCGGGGCTGTCGTGTTGGTCAAAAAATTAAAATTCTAAAAGTTCCGTTTTTTCTGCTTTAAACTCTAGGTACACATCCAAAATGTATTACTGAGTTGAAAGAAGTGGATTCTGGTGCATGGTTTTGAAACCGCAGTCAGAAAAAAAATCACAACCATATCAACATGTTTATAACCCCCGGGGCTGTCGTTTTGGTCAAAAAATGAAAATTCTAAAAGTTCCGTTTTTTCTGCTTTAAACTCTAGGTACACAACCAAAAGGTATTACTGAGTTGAAAGAAGTGGATTCTGGTGCATGGTTTTGAAACCGCAGTCAGAAAAAAATCACAACCATATCAACATGTTTATAATCCCCGGGGCTGTCGTTTTGGTCAAAAATGAAAATTCTAAAAGTTCCGTTTTTTTCTGCTTTAAACTCTAGGTACACATCCAAAATGTATTACTGAGTTGAAAGAAGTGGATTCTGGTGCATGGTTTTGAAACCGCAGTCAGAAAAAAAATCACAACCATATCAACATGTTTATAACCCCCGGGGCTGTCGTTTTGGTCAAAAAATTAAAATTCTAAAAGTTCCGTTTTTTCTGCTTTAAACTCTAGGTACACATCCAAAATGTATTACTGAGTTGAAAGAAGTGGATTCTGGTGCATGGTTTTGAAACCGCAGTCAGAAAAAAAATCACAACCATATCAACATGTTTATAACCCCTGGGGCTGTCGTTTTGGTCAAAAAATGAAAATTCTAAAAGTTCCGTATTTTTTCTGCTTTAAACTCTAGGTACACATCCAAAATGTATTACTGAGTTGAAAGAAGGGGATTCTGGTGCATGGTTTTGAAACCGCAGTCAGAAAAAAAATCACAACCATATCAACATTTTTATAAACCCCGGGGCTGTCGTTTTGGTCAAAAAATGAAAATTCTAAAAGTTCTGTTTTTTCTGCTTTAAACTCTAGGTACACATCCAAAATGTATTACTGAGTTGAAAGAAGTGGATTCTGGTGCATGGTTTTGAAACCGCAGTCAGAAAAAAAATCACAACCATATCAACATGTTTATAACCCCTGGGGCTGTCGTGTTGGTCAAAAAATTAAAATTCTAAAAGTTCCGTTTTTTCTGCTTTAAACTCTATGTACACATCCAAAATGTATTACTGAGTTGAAAGAAGTGGATTCTGGTGCATGGTTTTGAAACCGCAGTCAGAAAAAAAATCACAACCATATCAACATGTTTATAACCCCCGGGGCTGTCGTTTTGGTCAAAAAATGAAAATTCTAAAAGTTCTGTTTTTTCTGCTTTAAACTCTAGGTACACATCCAAAATGTATTACTGAGTTGAAAGAAGTGGATTCTGGTGCATGGTTTTGAAACCGCAGTCAGAAAAAAAATCACATTCATATCAACATGTTTATAACCCCCGGGGCTGTCGTTTTGGTCAAAAAATGAAAATTCTAAAAGTTCTGTTTTTTTCTGCTTTAAACTCTAGGTACACAACCAAAAAGTATTACTGAGTTGAAAGAAGTGGATTCTGATGCATGGTTTTGAAACCGCAGTCAGAAAAAAAATCACAACCATATCAACATGTTTATAACCCCCGGGGCTGTCGTGTTGGTCAAAAAATTAAAATTCTAAAAGTTCCGTTTTTTCTGCTTTAAACTCTAGGTACACATCCAAAATGTATTACTGAGTTGAAAGAAGTGGATTCTGGTGCATGGTTTTGAAACCACAGTCAGAAAAAAAATCACAACCATATCAACATGTTTATAACCACCGGGGCTGTCGTTTTGGTCAAAAAATGAAAATTCTAAAAGTTCTGTTTTTTATGCTTTAAACTCTAGGTACACATCCAAAATGTATTACTGAGTTGAAAGAAGTGGATTCTGGTGCATGGTTTTGAAACCGCAGTCAGAAAAAAAATCACATTCATATCAACATGTTTATAACCCCCGGGGCTGTCGTTTTGGTCAAAAAATTAAAATTCTAAAAGTTCTGTTTTTTTCTGCTTTAAACTCTAGGTACACAACCAAAAGGTATTACTGAGTTGAAAGAAGTGGATTCTGATGCATGGTTTTGAAACCGCAGTCAGAAAAAAAATCACAACCATATCAACATGTTTATAACCCCCGGGGCTGTCGTGTTGGTCAAAAAATTAAAATTCTAAAAGTTCCGTTTTTTCTGCTTTAAACTCTAGGTACACATCCAAAATGTATTACTGAGTTGAAAGAAGTGGATTCTGGTGCATGGTTTTGAAACCACAGTCAGAAAAAAAATCACAACCATATCAACATGTTTATAACCACCGGGGCTGTCGTTTTGGTCAAAAAATGAAAATTCTAAAAGTTCTGTTTTTTATGCTTTAAACTCTAGGTACACATCCAAAATGTATTACTGAGTTGAAAGAAGTGGATTCTGGTGCATGGTTTTGAAACCGCAGTCAGAAAAAAAATCACATTCATATCAACATGTTTATAACCCCCGGGGCTGTCGTTTTGGTCAAAAAATTAAAATTCTAAAAGTTCTGTTTTTTCTGCTTTAAACTCTAGGTACACATCCAAAATGTATTACTGAGTTGAAAGAAGTGGATTCTGGTGCATGGTTTTGAAACCGCAGTCAGAAAAAAAATCACATTCATATCAACATGTTTATAACCCCCGGGGCTGTCGTTTTGGTCAAAAAATGAAAATTCTAAAAGTTCTGTTTTTTTCTGCTTTAAACTCTAGGTACACAACCAAAAGGTATTACTGAGTTGAAAGAAGTGGATTCTGATGCATGGTTTTGAAACCGCAGTCAGAAAAAAAATCACAACCATATCAACATGTTTATAACCCCCGGGGCTGTCGTGTTA